>NW_026914254.1:0-6581 GCF_034315485.1 Pezoporus occidentalis | reverse complement strand
ACTAGCACCAGCTTTCCCTCCTGCCTCTTCGGCTGTGAGAACAGAAGCCAAACCTTCTGCATCTACGCCCTGCGTTACTGGGCAGCAGAGTGCAGGCTTCGAAGAGGTTTCATTCAAACTCTCTTTCAGGTATGAAAGTGAGCAGTGAAAGCAATGATGGAGGCACCGTTGCAGAGCTGACTGTGTGCTGAAGAATGCCAGCACCAGCTTTCCCTCCTGGCTCTTCTGCTGTGGGAGCAGAGGCCAAAAGTTCATGCTCTACTCACTGTGCTGCTGCGCAGTCGAGAGCAGGCTCTGGAGCGAATGCATTCTGAGGTTTTTCCTGTTGAAAGTGGGCAGTGACACCAGGAATGGAGGCACCTTTGCAAAGCTGACTGTGTGCTGAAGATTAGTAGCACAAGCTTTCACGCCTGGCTCTTCGGCTGTGTGAGCAGAGGCCAAACGTTTGTGCTCTACTCACAGTGCTGCTGGGCAGCTTAGACACCATCCGGAGAGGTACGACTCAAATGAACTTTTAGCTATGAAACCGAGGAGCCACAGCACTGCTGATGACAAAGTTGCAAAGCTGACTATGTGCTGAAGATTGCCAGAAGCAGCTTTCTCTCCTGGCTCTTCTGCTGTGGGAGCAGAGGCCAGACGTTCATGATCTCCTCAGAGTGCTGCTGGGCAGCACAGGGCAGGCTTCCGAGAGGATTCATTCAAACTCTCTTTCAGGTATGAAAGTGAGCAGAGAAAGCAATGATGGAGGCACCGTTGTAAAGCTGACTGTGTGCTGAAGAATCCCAGCACCAGCTTTCCCTTTTTTGTCTTCTAATGTGGGAGCAGAGGCCAAACGTTCGTGCTCTACTCACTGTGCTGCTGGGCAGCTGAGAGTGACCTCCAGGTTTTATTCAAATTGTCTTTTAGGCATTAAACCGAGGAGAAACTGCAATGATGGAGGCACCGTTGCAAAGCTGGGTGCTGAAGAGGCCCAGCACCAGCTTTTTTCATTCGTCTTCGGCTGTGGGAACAGAGGGCAAACGTTCGTGCCCTCCTCGCTGTGCTCCTGGGTCCCCTAGAGCAAGCCCCGGAGAGGTACAATACAAATAGACTTTTACGTATGAAAGTAAGCAGTGAACAGGCATGATGCTGACACCCTTGTAAAGCTGACTGTGTGCTGAAGAGGCCCAGCACGATCTTTCCCTCCTGGCTCTTCTACTGTGGGAGCAGAACCCAAACGTTGGTGCTCTACTCACTATGCTGCTGGGCAGCCGAGAGCAGGCTCTGGAGATCTTGCATTCAAATGCACTTTTAGGTTTGAAAGCTCAGAGAGCACAGATGGTGACTGCGTTGCAAAGCTGACTGTGTGCTGATGATTCCCAGCCCCAGCTTTCCCTCCTGGCTCTTCGGCTTTGAGAACAGAGGCCAAAAGTTCGTGCTCTACTCAGTGTGCTGCTGGGCAGCAGACAGCAAGCTCCTGAGAGGTAGCATTCAAATGCAAACTCACGTAGGAAAGTGAGCCCTGAGAGTAAGGATGGACATAGTGTTGCAAAGCTGACTCTGTTCTGAAGATCACTAGCACCAGCTTTCCCTCCTGCCTCTTCGGCTGTGAGAACAGAAGCCAAACCTTCTGCATCTACGCCCTGCGTTACTGGGCAGCAGAGTGCAGGCTTCGAAGAGGTTTCATTCAAACTCTCTTTCAGGTATGAAAGTGAGCAGTGAAAGCAATGATGGAGGCACCGTTGCAGAGCTGACTGTGTGCTGAAGAATGCCAGCACCAGCTTTCCCTCCTGGCTCTTCTGCTGTGGGAGCAGAGGCCAAAAGTTCATGCTCTACTCACTGTGCTGCTGCGCAGCCGAGAGCAGGCTCTGGAGCGAATGCATTCTGAGGTTTTTCCTGTTGAAAGTGGGCAGTGACACCAGGAATGGAGGCACCTTTGCAAAGCTGACTGTGCTGAAGATTAGTAGCACAAGCTTTCACTCCTGGCTCTTCGGCTGTGTGAGCAGAGGCCAAACGTTTGTGCTCTACTCACAGTGCTGCTGGGCAGCTTAGACACCCTCCAGGGAGGTACGACTCAAATGAACTTTTAGCTATGAAACCGAGGAGCCACAGCACTGCTGGTGACAAAGTTGCAAAGCTGACTATGTGCTGAAGATTGCCAGCACCAGCTTTCTCTCCTGGCTCTTCTGCTGTGGGAGCAGAGGCCAAAAGTTCATGCTCTACTCAGAGTGCTGCTGGGCAGCAAAGTGCAGGCTTCCGAGAGGTTTCATTGAAACTCTCAGGTATGAAAGTGAGCAGTGACAGCAATGATGGAGGCACTGTTGTAAAGCTGACTGTGTGCTGAAGAATCCGAGTGCCAGCTTTCCCTCCTGGCTCTTCTACTGTGGGAGCAGAACCCAGACGTTGGTGCTCCACTCACTATGCTGCTGGGCAGCCGAGAGCAGGCTCTGGAGATCTTGCATTCAAATGCACTTTTAGGTTTGAAAGCTCAGAGAGCACAGATGGTGACTCCGTTGCAAAGCTGACTGTGTGCTGAAGATTCCCAGCCCCAGCTTTCCCTCCTGGCTCTTCGGCTGTGAGAACAGAGGCCAAAAGTTCGTCCTCTACTCAGTGTGCTGCTGGGCAGCAGACAGCAAGCTCCTGAGAGGTAGCATTCAAATGCAAACTCACGTAGGAAAGTGAGCCCTGAGAGTAAGGATGGACATAGTGTTGCAAAGCTGACTCTGTTCTGAAGATCACTAGCACCAGCTTTCCCTCCTGCCTCTTCGGCTGTGAGAACAGAAGCCAAACCTTCTGCATCTACGCCCTGCGTTACTGGGCAGCAGAGTGCAGGCTTCGAAGAGGTTTCATTCAAACTCTCTTTCAGGTATGAAAGTGAGCAGTGAAAGCAATGATGGAGGCACCGTTGCAGAGCTGACTGTGTGCTGAAGAATGCCAGCACCAGCTTTCCCTCCTGGCTCTTCTGCTGTGGGAGCAGAGGCCAAAAGTTCATGCTCTACTCACTGTGCTGCTGCGCAGTCGAGAGCAGGCTCTGGAGCGAATGCATTCTGAGGTTTTTCCTGTTGAAAGTGGGCAGTGACACCAGGAATGGAGGCACCTTTGCAAAGCTGACTGTGTGCTGAAGATTAGTAGCACAAGCTTTCACGCCTGGCTCTTCGGCTGTGTGAGCAGAGGCCAAACGTTTGTGCTCTACTCACAGTGCTGCTGGGCAGCTTAGACACCATCCGGAGAGGTACGACTCAAATGAACTTTTAGCTATGAAACCGAGGAGCCACAGCACTGCTGATGACAAAGTTGCAAAGCTGACTATGTGCTGAAGATTGCCAGAAGCAGCTTTCTCTCCTGGCTCTTCTGCTGTGGGAGCAGAGGCCAGACGTTCATGATCTCCTCAGAGTGCTGCTGGGCAGCACAGGGCAGGCTTCCGAGAGGATTCATTCAAACTCTCTTTCAGGTATGAAAGTGAGCAGAGAAAGCAATGATGGAGGCACCGTTGTAAAGCTGACTGTGTGCTGAAGAATCCCAGCACCAGCTTTCCCTTTTTTCTCTTCTAATGTGGGAGCAGAGGCCAAACGTTCGTGCTCTACTCACTGTGCTGCTGGGCAGCTGAGAGTGACCTCCAGGTTTTATTCAAATTGTCTTTTAGGCATTAAACCGAGGAGAAACTGCAATGATGCCGTTGCAAAGCTGGGTGCTGAAGAGGCCCAGCACCAGCTTTTTTCATTCGTCTTCGGCTGTGGGAACAGAGGGCAAACGTTCGTGCCCTCCTCGCTGTGCTCCTGGGTCCCCTAGAGCAAGCCCCGGAGAGGTACAATACAAATAGACTTTTACGTATGAAAGTAAGCAGTGAACAGGCATGATGCTGACACCCTTGTAAAGCTGACTGTGTGCTGAAGAGGCCCAGCACGATCTTTCCCTCCTGGCTCTTCTACTGTGGGAGCAGAACCCAAACGTTGGTGCTCTACTCACTATGCTGCTGGGCAGCCGAGAGCAGGCTCTGGAGATCTTGCATTCAAATGCACTTTTAGGTTTGAAAGCTCAGAGAGCACAGATGGTGACTCCGTTGCAAAGCTGACTGTGTGCTGAAGATTCCCAGCCCCAGCTTTCCCTCCTGGCTCTTCGGCTGTGAGAACAGAGGCCAAAAGTTCGTGCTCTACTCAGTGTGCTGCTGGGCAGCAGACAGCAAGCTCCTGAGAGGTAGCATTCAAATGCAAACTCACGTAGGAAAGTGAGCCCTGAGAGTAAGGATGGACATAGTGTTGCAAAGCTGACTCTGTTCTGAAGATCACTAGCACCAGCTTTCCCTCCTGCCTCTTCGGCTGTGTGAACAGAAGCCAAACCTTCTGCATCTACGCCCTGCGTTACTGGGCAGCAGAGTGCAGGCTTCGAAGAGGTTTCATTCAAACTCTCTTTCAGGTATGAAAGTGAGCAGTGAAAGCAATGATGGAGGCACCGTTGCAGAGCTGACTGTGTGCTGAAGAATGCCAGCACCAGCTTTCCCTCCTGGCTCTTCTGCTGTGGGAGCAGAGGCCAAAAGTTCATGCTCTACTCACTGTGCTGCTGCGCAGCCGAGAGCAGGCTCTGGAGCGAATGCATTCTGAGGTTTTTCCTGTTGAAAGTGGGCAGTGACACCAGGAATGGAGGCACCTTTGCAAAGCTGACTGTGTGCTGAAGATTAGTAGCACAAGCTTTCACGCCTGGCTCTTCGGCTGTGTGAGCAGAGGCCAAACGTTTGTGCTCTACTCACAGTGCTGCTGGGCAGCTTAGACACCATCCGGAGAGGTACGACTCAAATGAACTTTTAGCTATGAAACCGAGGAGCCACAGCACTGCTGATGACAAAGTTGCAAAGCTGACTATGTGCTGAAGATTGCCAGAAGCAGCTTTCTCTCCTGGCTCTTCTGCTGTGGGAGCAGAGGCCAGACGTTCATGATCTCCTCAGAGTGCTGCTGGGCAGCACAGGGCAGGCTTCCGAGAGGATTCATTCAAACTCTCTTTCAGGTATGAAAGTGAGCAGAGACAGCAATGATGGAGGCACCGTTGTAAAGCTGACTGTGTGCTGAAGAATCCCAGCACCAGCTTTCCCTTTTTTGTCTTCTAATGTGGAAAAGCAGTGGAGACCTCTTTAGGTAAAGGAAGTAAATGAGACTGAAGTGTTGAAAGGCAGCCACTTTATCCTTGTGGAGAGCAAACTTGCTCTCCTGCTCTGGGCAGACACTCGGGTCTATTAAATGCTTTTAGAAAGTGGAGACGATGTGCTCTTGAAGACTGGGCGAGGTCGCCATTCCCCTGGCTTTCGAGCCAGCGTGTCTCTCCATGGCTGGGGCCAAGCGCTTAGGTGCTTACATTAGTTAAAGGGCAAATGGATCGTTGAAAGGCCTGTGTAGATGCACCATCCCTCCTCTTTCGGCTAACAAGCAACTTCTGCTCTGCGTGGACAGCAAATCCTAGGCTTCAAGCAGAAAAGTGAGCTGAAAGAAGATGTTAGGTTGAAAGTGACGTAAGAATAGCACCAGTCTGCTTGGTGAGAAGCCAAAGTTCCCTCCTGTGGGCGAGGCAGGTCAGGTTATTCATTTTTCGGTGAAAGGCGTGCAAGATGGGCTTAGCTGATGGCTGAAGAATGACACCTTTCCGGCTTTGCTGGAAAGCCAAAGTTTCCTCTCTCGCTGGAGCAGACACTCGGTCATCAAGGTTTCTGTTAAGGAACCCAGGGGACCAATGCAAGGCAGCGAAGTCAGCACGCTTTACCTGCTCTGCTTGGCGAGGCACAGTGCTTCTCCAGGCTTGCGTGGGCCAAAGTCACTCAGATTCTTGAAACAGGCAAGGCGTACAATTGAGTATGAGTGATGCAGACAGGTCTTTCCTCTGGGACCGCAGCCCCTGGTGTCACGAGCAGTCCGGGGTCAACTTGGTAAGAGGTTGAACTGAGCATTGTGCGAAGCATGCATTTCCTCGGCTTCTGTGGAGACCCACCGTCCCCTTCGCTGGCGAGGCAGCGACTATTCATGCTCTGGAGGAGCCAGAGGAGATCTGCAAACTACTGATGAATCCAGCAGTTTCCCTCTGTTCAGTGACGAGAATCCCCTCCCTGCTCTGGCGACAGAACCAAGTCATCAACCTCTGGAGAGGCATGAAGCATTGTCACTACTGTGAGATCAAGAAGTTCCCTCCTGCCTCTGTTGCAGAGCCACTCGCTTCCCCTGCTCTGGGCGAGGCAGGCTTAGTGCTCTTGTAGGGCGGAAGCAATGGAGGAGTTTCTGGTGAGATGCAGAGCCTTCGCTCTGTGTGGAGAGGCAAATTTCCTCTCTGCTGTGAGCGAGACTTGGCTACTCAAGTCTGTAAACGGAGACGATGAGACTTTGCAAAGACGGGAAGATTGTAGACAATTTCACGCTTTGTTGAGAGCGGCAAGTTTTCTCTCTGCTGTGGGGCAGCACTCAGATCAGTCTGACTAGAGTGAGGACACAACCTTAGGAGAAAGTGAGGGAAGAATCAGCACCTTTCTCTTTGCTGCAGCCGATTTTCTCCTAAGTGCTGCTGGGAGCAGAGCCGTCAGCTTCTTTTTTCTCTAATGTGGAGAGAGGACAAACGTTGTAGCACTGTGC
>NW_026914253.1:0-6034 GCF_034315485.1 Pezoporus occidentalis | reverse complement strand
CTGGGCCTCTTCAACACACAGGCTGCTTTGCAACGGTGTCACCATCATTGCAGTCTCTCCTCGGTTTCATACCTAAAAGTCCATTTGAATCCAAATTCTCAACTGGTCGCTTTCAGCTGCCCAGCAGCACAGTGAGTACAGCACGAACGTTTGGCCTCTGCTCCCACAGCAGAATTGTCAGGATTTAAAGCTTGTGCTGGACCTGTTCAGCACACAATCACCTTTACATTGGTGCATCCATCGTTGCTTTCACTGCTCCCTTTCATACAGGAAAAGCATTTGAATGGAGTCAGTTCAGAGCCTGCTCTCTGCTGGCAGCAACACAGTCAGCACAGAACGAACAGTGGCATCTGCTCCCGCAGCAGAAGAACCAGCAGGGAAAGCTAGTGCTGGGCCTCTTCAGCACACAGGCTGCTTTGCAACGGTGTCACCATCATTGCAGTCTCTCCTCGGTTTCATACCTAAAAGTCCATTTGAATCCAAATTCTCAGCTGGTCGCTCTCAGCTGCAGGCAGCACAGTGAGTACAGCACGAACGTTTGGCTTCTGCTCCCACAGCAGAAGAGCCAGGATTGAAAGCTTGTGCTGGACCTGTTCAGCACACAATCACCTTTACATTGGTGCATCCATCGTTGCTTTCACTGCTCCCTTTCATACAGGAAAAGCATTTGAATGGAATCAGTTCAGAGCCTGCTCTCTGCTGGCAGCAACACAGTCAGCACAGAACGAACAGTGGCATCTGCTCCCACAGCAGAAGAACCAGCAGGGAAAGCTAGTGCTGGGCCTCTTCAGCACACAGGCTGCTTTGCAACGGTGTCACCATCATTGCAGTCTCTCCTCGGTTTCATACCTAAAAGTCCATTTGAATCCAAATTCTCAGCTGGTCGCTCTCAGCTGCAGGCAGCACAGTGAGTACAGCACGAACGTTTGGCTTCTGCTCCCACAGCAGAAGAGCCAGGATTGAAAGCTTGTGCTGGACCTGTTCAGCACACAATCACCTTTACATTGGTGCATCCATCGTTGCTTTCACTGCTCCCTTTCATACAGGAAAAGCATTTGAATGGAGTCAGTTCAGAGCCTGCTCTCTGCTGGCAGCAACACAGTCAGCACAGAATGAACAGTGGCATCTGCTCCCACAGCAGAAGAACCAGCAGGGAAAGCTAGTGCTGGGCCTCTTCAGCACACAGGCTGCTTTGCAACGGTGTCACCATCATTGCAGTCTCTCCTCGGTTTCATACCTAAAAGTCCATTTGAATCCAAATTCTCAGCTGGTCGCTCTCAGCTGCAGGCAGCACAGTGAGTACAGCACGAACGTTTGGCTTCTGCTCCCACAGCAGAAGAGCCAGGATTGAAAGCTTGTGCTGGACCTGTTCAGCACACAATCACCTTTACATTGGTGCATCCATCGTTGCTTTCACTGCTCCCTTTCATACAGGAAAAGCATTTGAATGGAATCAGTTCAGAGCCTGCTCTCTGCTGCGCAGCAACACAGTCAGCACAGAACGAACAGTGGCATCTGCTCCCACAGCAGAAGAACCAGCAGGGAAAGCTAGTGCTGGGCCTCTTCAGCACACAGGCTGCTTTGCAACGGTGTCACTATCATTGCAGTCTCTCCTCGGTTTCATACCTAAAAGTCCATTTGAATCCAAATTCTCAGCTGGTCGCTCTCAGCTGCAGGCAGCACAGTGAGTACAGCACGAACGTTTGGCTTCTGCTCCCACAGCAGAAGTGTCAGGATTGAAAGCTTGTGCTGGACCTGTTCAGCACACAATCACCTTTACATTGGTGCATCCATCGTTGCTTTCACTGCTCCCTTTCATACAGGAAAAGCATTTGAATGGAATCAGTTCAGAGCCTGCTCTCTGCTGGCAGCAACACAGTCAGCACAGAACGAACAGTGGCATCTGCTCCCACAGCAGAAGAACCAGCAGGGAAAGCTAGTGCTGGGCCTCTTCAGCACACAGGCTGCTTTGCAACGGTGTCACCATCATTGCAGTCTCTCCTCGGTTTCATACCTAAAACTCCATTTGAATCCAAATTCTCAGCTGGTCGCTCTCAGCTGCAGGCAGCACAGTGAGTACAGCACGAACGTTTGGCTTCTGCTCCCACAGCAGAAGAGCCAGGATTGAAAGCTTGTGCTGGACCTGTTCAGCACACAATCACCTTTACATTGGTGCATCCATCGTTGCTTTCACTGCTCCCTTTCATACAGGAAAAGCATTTGAATGGAATCAGTTCAGAGCCTGCTCTCTGCTGCGCAGCAACACAGTCAGCACAGAAAGAACAGTGGCATCTGCTCCCACAGCAGAAGAACCAGCAGGGAAAGCTAGTGCTGGGCCTCTTCAGCACACAGGCTGCTTTGCAACGGTGTCACCATCATTGCAGTCTCTCCTCGGTTTCATACCTAAAAGTCCATTTGAATCCAAATTCTCAGCTGGTCGCTCTCAGCTGCAGGCAGCACAGTGAGTACAGCACGAACGTTTGGCTTCTGCTCCCACAGCAGAAGAGCCAGGATTGAAAGCTTGTGCTGGACCTGTTCAGCACACAATCACCTTTACATTGGTGCATCCATCGTTGCTTTCACTGCTCCCTTTCATACAGGAAAAGCATTTGAATGGAGTCAGTTCAGAGCCTGCTCTCTGCTGCGCAGCAACACAGTCAGCACAGAACGAAGAGTGGCATCTGCTCCCACAGCAGAAGAACCAGCAGGGAAAGCTAGTGCTGGGCCTCTTCAGCACACAGGCTGCTTTGCAACGGTGTCACTATCATTGCAGTCTCTCCTCGGTTTCATACCTAAAAGTCCATTTGAATCCAAATTCTCAGCTGGTCGCTCTCAGCTGCAGGCAGCACAGTGAGTACAGCACGAACGTTTGGCCTCTGCTCCCACAGCAGAAGTGTCAGGATTGAAAGCTTGTGCTGGACCTGTTCAGCACACAATCACCTTTACATTGGTGCATCCATCGTTGCTTTCACTGCTCCCTTTCATACAGGAAAAGCATTTGAATGGAGTCAGTTCAGAGCCTGCTCTCTGCTGCGCAGCAACACAGTCAGCACAGAAAGAACAGTGGCATCTGCTCCCACAGCAGAAGAACCAGCAGGGAAAGCTAGTGCTGGGCCTCTTCAGCACACAGGCAGCTTTGCAACGGTGTCACCATCATTGCAGTCTCTCCTCGGTTTCATACCTAAAAGTCCATTTGAATCCAAATTCTCAGCTGGTCGCTTCAGCTGCAGGCAGCACAGTGAGTACAGCACGAACGTTTGGCTCTGCTCCCACAGCAGAAGAGCCAGGATTTAAAGCTTGTGCTGGACCTGTTCAGCACACAATCACCTTTACATTGGTGCATCCATCGTTGCTTTCACTGCTCCCTTTCATACAGGAAAAGCATTTGAATGGAATCAGTTCAGAGCCTGCTCTCTGCTGGCAGCAACACAGCAGCACAGAACGAACAGTGGCATCTGCTCCCACAGCAGAAGAACCAGCAGGGAAAGCTAGTGCTGGGCCTCTTCAGCACACAGGCTGCTTTGCAACGGTGTCACCATCATTGCAGTCTCTCCTCGGTTTCATACCTAAAAGTCCATTTGAATCCAAATTCTCAGCTGGTCGCTCTCAGCTGCAGGCAGCACAGTGAGTACAGCACGAACGTTTGGCCTCTGCTCCCACAGCAGAAGTGTCAGGATTGAAAGCTTGTGCTGGACCTGTTCAGCACACAATCACCTTTACATTGGTGCATCCATCGTTGCTTTCACTGCTCCCTTTCATACAGGAAAAGCATTTGAATGGAGTCAGTTCAGAGCCTGCTCTCTGCTGGCAGCAACACAGTCAGCACAGAACGAACAGTGGCATCTGCTCCCACAGCAGAAGAACCAGCAGGGAAAGCTAGTGCTGGGCCTCTTCAGCACACAGGCAGCTTTGCAACGGTGTCACCATCATTGCAGTCTCTCCTCAGTTTCATACCTAAAAGTCCATTTGAATCCAAATTCTCAGCTGGTCGCTCTCAGCTGCAGGCAGCACAGTGAGTACAGCACGAACGTTTGGCTTCTGCTCCCACAGCAGAAGAGCCAGGATTGAAAGCTTGTGCTGGACCTGTTCAGCACACAATCACCTTTACATTGGTGCATCCATCGTTGCTTTCACTGCTCCCTTTCATACAGGAAAAGCATTTGAATGGAATCAGTTCAGAGCCTGCTCTCTGCTGCGCAGCAACACAGTCAGCACAGAACGAAGAGTGGCATCTGCTCCCACAGCAGAAGAACCAGCAGGGAAAGCTAGTGCTGGGCCTCTTCAGCACACAGGCTGCTTTGCAACGGTGTCACTATCATTGCAGTCTCTCCACGGTTTCATACCTAAAAGTCCATTTGAATCCAAATTCTCAGCTGGTCGCTCTCAGCTGCAGGCAGCACAGTGAGTACAGCACTCGGGTTGTTCTGCTCCTGCTCCCACAGCAGAAGAGCCAGGATTGAAAGCTTGTGCTGGACCTGTTCAGCACACAATCACCTTTACATTGGTGCATCCATCGTTGCTTTCACTGCTCCCTTTCATACAGGAAAAGCATTTGAATGGAATCAGTTCAGAGCCTGCTCTCTGCTGGCAGCAACACAGTCAGCACAGAAAGAACAGTGGCATCTGCTCCCACAGCAGAAGAACCAGCAGGGAAAGCTAGTGCTGGGCCTCTTCAGCACACAGGCAGCTTTGCAACGGTGTCACCATCATTGCAGTCTCTCCTCGGTTTCATACCTAAAAGTCCATTTGAATCCAAATTCTCAGCTGGTCGCTCTCAGCTGCAGGCAGCACAGTGAGTACAGCACGAACGTTTGGCTTCTGCTCCCACAGCAGAAGAGCCAGGAGGGAAAGCTTGTGCTGGACCTGTTCAGCACACAATCACCTTTACATTGGTGCATCCATCGTTGCTTTCACTGCTCCCTTTCATACAGGAAAAGCATTTGAATGGAATCAGTTCAGAGCCTGCTCTCTGCTGGCAGCAACACAGTCAGCACAGAACGAACAGTGGCATCTGCTCCCACAGCAGAAGAACCAGCAGGGAAAGCTAGTGCTGGGCCTCTTCAGCACACAGGCTGCTTTGCAACGGTGTCACCATCATTGCAGTCTCTCCTCGGTTTCATACCTAAAAGTCCATTTGAATCCAAATTCTCAGCTGGTCGCTCAGCTGCAGGCAGCACAGTGCAGCCAGCACAGTGAGTACAGCACGAACGTTTGGCTTCTGCTCCCACAGCAGAAGAGCCAGGATTGAAAGCTTGTGCTGGACCTGTTCAGCACACAATCACCTTTACATTGGTGCATCCATCGTTGCTTTCACTGCTCCCTTTCATACAGGAAAAGCATTTGAATGGAATCAGTTCAGAGCCTGCTCTCTGCTGCGCAGCAACACAGTCAGCACAGAATCAACAGTGGCATCTGCTCCCACAGCAGAAGAACCAGCAGGGAAAGCTAGTGCTGGGCCTCTTCAGCACACAGGCTGCTTTGCAACGGTGTCACCATCATTGCAGTCTCTCCTCGGTTTCATACCTAAAACTCCATTTGAATCCAAATTCTCAGCTGGTCGCTCTCAGCTGCAGGCAGCACAGTGAGTACAGCACGAACGTTTGGCCTCTGCTCCCACAGCAGAAGTGTCAGGATTGAAAGCTTGTGCTGGACCTGTTCAGCACACAATCACCTTTACATTGGTGCATCCATCGTTGCTTTCACTGCTCCCTTTCATACAGGAAAAGCATTTGAATGGAATCAGTTCAGAGCCTGCTCTCTGCTGCGCAGCAACACAGTCAGCACAGAAAGAACAGTGGCATCTGCTCCCACAGCAGAAGAACCAGCAGGGAAAGCTAGTGCTGGGCCTCTTCAGCACACAGGCTGCTTTGCAACGGTGTCACCATCATTGCAGTCTCTCCTCGGTTTCATACCTAAAACTCCATTTGAATCCAAATTCTCAGCTGGTCGCTCTCAGCTGCAGGCAGCACAGTGAGTACAGCACGAACGTTTGGCCTCTGCTCCCACAGCAGAAGAGCCAGGATGGAAAGCTGTG
>NW_026914252.1:7500-10618 GCF_034315485.1 Pezoporus occidentalis | reverse complement strand
GACCCACAGAGGTTGAACCCTAACCCTAACCCTAACCCTAACCCTAACCCTAACCCTAACCCTAAACCCTAACCCTAACCCTAACCCATTTCTCCCCTGTAACTGTAACAAAGTGAGTGTAATACTATATGTATATATATATACAGGAAAACAGAGGAAACGTAACAAAGTGAGCAAAATAAAGCATGTTCAAGAGCATTCTAATGACCCACAGAGGTTCTCAACCCTAACCCTAACCCTAACCCTAACCCTAACCCTAACCCTAACCCATTTCTCCCCTGTAACTGTAACAAAGTGAGTGTAATACTATATATATATATATATAGGAAAACACAGTAAACGTAACAAAGTGAGCAAAATAAAGCATATTCAAGAGCATTCTAATGACCCACAGAGGTTCTCAACCCTAACCCTAACCCTAACCCTAACCCTAACCCTAACTAACCCTAACCCATTTCTCCCGTGACTGTAACAAAGTGAGTGCAATACTATATATATATATATATAGGAAAACACAGTAAACGTAACAAAGTGAGCAAAATAAAGCATGTTCAAGAGCATTCTAATGACCCACAGAGGTACTCAACCCTAACCCTAACCCTAACCCTAACCCTAACCCTAACCCATTTCTCCCCTGTAACTGTAACAAAGTGAGTGTAATACTATATATATATATATATACAGGAAAACAGAGGAAACGTAACAAAGTGAGCAAAATAAAGCATGTTCAAGAGCATTCTAATGACCCACAGAGGTTCTCAACCCTAACCCTAACCCTAACCCTAACCCTAACCCTAACCCATTTTCTCCCCTGTAACTGTAACAAAGTGAGTGTAATACTATATATATATATATACAGGAAAACAGAGGAAACGTAACAAAGTGATCAAAATAAAGCATGTTCAAGAGCATTCTAATGACCCACAGAGGTTCTCAACCCTAACCCTAACCCTAACCCTAACCCTAACCCTAACCGTAACCCTAACCCTAACCCATTTCTCCCCTGTAACTGTAACAAAGTGAGTGCAACACTATATATATAGATATACAGGAAAACAGAGGAAACGTAACAAAGTGAGCAAAATAAAGCATGTTCAAGAGCATTCTAATGACCCACAGAGGTTCTCAACCCTAACCCTAACCCTAACCCTAACCCTAACCCTAACCCTAACCCATTTCTCCCCTGTAACTGTAACAAAGTGAGTGTAATACTATATATATATATATATAGGAAAACACAGTAAATGTAACAAAGTGAGCAAAATAAAGCATGTTCAAGAGCATTCTAATGACCCACAGAGGTTCTCAACCCTAACCCTAACCCTAACCCTAACCCTAACCCTAACCCATTTCTCCCCTGTAACTGTAACAAAGTGAGTGTAATACTATATATATATATATATACAGGAAAACAGAGGAAACGTAACAAAGTGAGCAAAATAAAACATGTTCAAGAGCATTCTAATGACCCACAGAGGTTCTCAACCCTAACCCTAACCCTAACCCTAACCCTAACCCTAACCTAACCCTAACCCTAACCCATTTCTCCCCTGTAACTGTAACAAAGTGAGTGTAATACTATATGTATATATATATACAGGAAAACAGAGGAAACGTAACAAAGTGATCAAAATAAAGCATGTTCAAGAGGATTCTAATGACCCACAGAGGTTCTCAACCCTAACCCTAACCCTAACCCTAACCCTAACCCTAACCGTACCCTAACCCTAACCAATTTCTCCCCTCTAACTGTAACAAAGCGAGTGTAATACTATATATCTATATATATATACAGGAAAACACAGTAAACGTAACAAAGTGAGCAAAATAAAGTATGTTCAAGAGCATTCTAATGACCCACAGAGGTTCTCAACCCTAACCCTAACCCTAACCCTAACCCTAACCCTAACCCTAACCCATTTCTCCCCTGTAACTGTAACAAAGTGAGTGCAACACTATATATATAGATATATAGGAAAACACAGTAAATGTAACAAAGTGAGCAAAATAAAGCATGTTCAAGAGCATTCTAATGACCCACAGAGGTACTCAACCCTAACCCTAACCCTAACCCTAACACTAACCCTAACCCATTTCTCCCCTGTAACTGTAACAAAGTGAGTGTAATACTATATGTATATATATATACAGGAAAACAGAGGAAACGTAACAAAGTGAGCAAAATAAAACATGTTCAAGAGCATTCTAATGACCCACAGAGGTTCTCAACCCTAACCCTAACCCTAACCCTAACCCTAACCCTAAACCTAACCCTAACCCTAACCCATTTCTCCCCTGTAACTGTAACAAAGTGAGTGTAATACTATATGTATATATATATACAGGAAAACAGAGGAAACGTAACAAAGTGATCAAAATAAAGCATGTTCAAGAGGATTCTAATGACCCACAGAGGTTCTCAACCCTAACCCTAACCCTAACCCTAACCCTAACCCTAACCGTAAACCCTACCCCATTTCTCCCCTCTAACTGTAACAAAGCGAGTGTAATACTATATATCTAGATATATAGGAAAACACAGTAAACGTAACAAAGTGAGCAAAATAAAGTATGTTCAAGAGCATTCTAATGACCCACAGAGGTTCTCAACCCCAACCCTAACCCTAACCCTAACCCTAACCCTAACCCATTTCTCCCCTGTAACTGTAACAAAGTGAGTGCAACACTATATATATAGATATATAGGAAAACACAGTAAATGTAACAAAGTGAGCAAAATAAAGCATGTTCAAGAGCATTCTAATGACCCACAGAGGTACTCAACCCTAACCCTAACCCTAACCCTAACACTAACCCTAACCCATTTCTCCCCTGTAACTGTAACAAAGTGAGTGTAATACTATATGTATATATATATACAGGAAAACAGAGGAAACGTAACAAAGTGAGCAAAATAAAACATGTTCAAGAGCATTCTAATGACCCACAGAGGTTCTCAACCCTAACCCTAACCCTAACCCTAACCCTAACCCTAAACCTAACCCTAACCCTAACCCATTTCTCCCCTGTAACTGTAACAAAGTGAGTGTAATACTATATGTATATATATATACAGGAAAACAGAGGAAACGTAACAAAGTGATCAAAATAAAGCATG
>NW_026914252.1:0-2500 GCF_034315485.1 Pezoporus occidentalis | reverse complement strand
AACCCTAACCCTAACCCTAAACCTAACCCTAACCCTAACCCATTTCTCCCCTGTAACTGTAACAAAGTGAGTGTAATACTATATGTATATATATATACAGGAAAACAGAGGAAACGTAACAAAGTGATCAAAATAAAGCATGTTCAAGAGGATTCTAATGACCCACAGAGGTTCTCAACCCTAACCCTAACCCTAACCCTAACCGTAAACCTAACCCTACCCCATTTCTCCCCTCTAACTGTAACAAAGCGAGTGTAATACTATATATCTAGATATATAGGAAAACACAGTAAACGTAACAAAGTGAGCAAAATAAAGTATGTTCAAGAGCATTCTAATGACCCACAGAGGTTCTCAACCCCAACCCTAACCCTAACCCTAACCCTAACCCTAACCCATTTCTCCCCTGTAACTGTAACAAAGTGAGTGCAACACTATATATATAGATATATAGGAAAACACAGTAAATGTAACAAAGTGAGCAAAATAAAGCATGTTCAAGAGCATTCTAATGACCCACAGAGGTACTCAACCCTAACCCTAACCCTAACCCTAACACTAACCCTAACCCATTTCTCCCCTGTAACTGTAACAAAGTGAGTGTAATACTATATGTATATATATATACAGGAAAACAGAGGAAACGTAACAAAGTGAGCAAAATAAAACATGTTCAAGAGCATTCTAATGACCCACAGAGGTTCTCAACCCTAACCCTAACCCTAACCCTAACCCTAAACCTAACCCTAACCCTAACCCATTTCTCCCCTGTAACTGTAACAAAGTGAGTGTAATACTATATGTATATATATATACAGGAAAAAAGAGGAAACGTAACAAAGTGATCAAAATAAAGCATGTTCAAGAGGATTCTAATGACCCACAGAGGTTCTCAACCCTAACCCTAACCCTAACCCTAACCCTAACCGTAAACCTAACCCTACCCCATTTCTCCCCTCTAACTGTAACAAAGCGAGTGTAATACTATATATCGAGATATATAGGAAAACACAGTAAACGTAACAAAGTGAGCAAAATAAAGTATGTTCAAGAGCATTCTAATGACCCACAGAGGTTCTCAACCCCAACCCTAACCCTAACCCTAACCCTAACCCTAACCCATTTCTCCCCTGTAACTGTAACAAAGTGAGTGCAACACTATATATATAGATATATAGGAAAACACAGTAAATGTAACAAAGTGAGCAAAATAAAGCATGTTCAAGAGCATTCTAATGACCCACAGAGGTACTCAACCCTAACCCTAACCCTAACCCTAACACTAACCCTAACCCATTTCTCCCCTGTAACTGTAACAAAGTGAGTGTAATACTATATGTATATATATATACAGGAAAACAGAGGAAACGTAACAAAGTGAGCAAAATAAAACATGTTCAAGAGCATTCTAATGACCCACAGAGGTTCTCAACCCTAACCCTAACCCTAACCCTAACCCTAAACCTAACCCTAACCCTAACCCATTTCACCCCTGTAACTGTAACAAAGTGAGTGTAATACTATATGTATATATATATACAGGAAAAAAGAGGAAACGTAACAAAGTGATCAAAATAAAGCATGTTCAAGAGGATTCTAATGACCCACAGAGGTTCTCAACCCTAACCCTAACCCTAACCCTAACCGTAAACCTAACCCTACCCCATTTCTCCCCTCTAACTGTAACAAAGCGAGTGTAATACTATATATCTAGATATATAGGAAAACACAGTAAACGTAACAAAGTGAGCAAAATAAAGTATGTTCAAGAGCATTCTAATGACCCACAGAGGTTCTCAACCCCAACCCTAACCCTAACCCTAACCCTAACCCTAACCCATTTCTCCCCTGTAACTGTAACAAAGTGAGTGCAACACTATATATATAGATATATAGGAAAACACAGTAAATGTAACAAAGTGAGCAAAATAAAGCATGTTCAAGAGCATTCTAATGACCCACAGAGGTACTCAACCCTAACCCTAACCCTAACCCTAACCCTAACACTAACCCTAACCCATTTCTCCCCTGTAACTGTAACAAAGTGAGTGTAATACTATATGTATATATATATACAGGAAAACAGAGGAAACGTAACAAAGTGAGCAAAATAAAACATGTTCAAGAGCATTCTAATGACCCACAGAGGTTCTCAACCCTAACCCTAACCCTAACCCTAACCCTAAACCTAACCCTAACCCTAACCCATTTCTCCCCTGTAACTGTAACAAAGTGAGTGCAACACTATATATATAGATATATAGGAAAACACAGTAAATGTAACAAAGTGAGCAAAATAAAGCATGTTCAAGAGCATTCTAATGACCCACAGAGGTACTCAACCCTAACCCTAACCCTAACCCTAACACTAACCCTAACCCATTTCTCCCCTGTAACTGTAACAAAGTGAGTGTAATACTATATGTATATATATATACAGGAAAACAGAGGAAACGTAACAAAGTGAGCAAAATAAAACATGTTCGAGAGGATTCTAATG
>NW_026914251.1:0-7452 GCF_034315485.1 Pezoporus occidentalis | reverse complement strand
GGAACCAGGGGTGCTGGTACCAGGATCCATCAGCAATGTCAGGCACCACAGGCAATGAACCAGCTTTTCACCCATCTTCAATTCCTTGTACTCAAACCATAGCTCACAAGTTTGGCTGCAAAGGAGCCAACAGAAGATCGTGGTGACCTTGCTAACGACAAGGTAAATGCTGTCCTCTACTTCTTGTCCATGCAAACATCAATGTTCACATCACCCAAGTCACTCAGTTTGGTCAGGAATGACTTGGCCTTGGTACATCTGGGCTGGCTGCTCATGGTCACCCTCCCGTCCTTCCTCTGCCTGCAGACAGCTTCCTGGGGAATTTGGATCTTTATCCCACTGGGGACCAAGGCAGCCCCAGTCCTTGTGCTCTCCTTGATGATGACATTCACCTTCTTCCACCCATCATGCTGGAAGCACAAGAGACAAAGGAGAGAGCCTGAGGGGGTGGTGCCCAAAAGTGAAAGGAAGGAGATGGGGAGGAACAGATGAGGAGTGTGGTAAAGGACTGAAAAGGGCAGCAATGGGGGAAAAGGGCCCTTCTGAAGGGATGCTTTAGAGTTGCCCTTGTCGGCGGTGGCTCTGATGGATGCTCCCAAAACCACCACAGAATCCCAGCCTGGTTTGTGTTGGAAGAGACCTTAAAGCTCATCCAGCTCCAACCTCTGCCACAGGCAGGGACCCCCTTTGCTAAAGCAGCGTGCTCCAAGCCCCTGTGTCCAACCTGGCCTTGAACACTGCCAGGGATGGGGCAGCCACAGCTTCTCTGGGCACCCTGTGCCAGCGCCTCAGCACCCTCACAGGGAAGAGCTTCTGCTTAAGAGCTCATCTCAGTCTCCCCTCTGGCAGGTTAAAGCCTTCATGGGGGTTGTGGGGAACCTCCTTCTACAGCCAAACATGGAAGGAAAGTGCATGTCACACAGATTCCCACCAGAGATCAGCCAGATCCCCTGGCAGTGCACACTGGGAGCAAACCTCCACAATCTGGGCATCATTTGGGGTTCCAACCCCTTCCAGAGCCACATCCTCCCCTTTCCTTCTCTCTCCAGCAGTAAAACCATTCATAGGTGTAGGCGGCGAAGAGAAGCAGACAGGCCAACCCAATATGGTTGATAAGCAAACTTTTACCTTATTTGTGACGCAGTTCACTTATATAGGAGTGGTATTCAGCCACTCCTCCTTGGCACAACAGTATTGGTTAGCCTCACACAGCTTCCTCTGCATTCTCCTCCCATGTCCGGTTTCCGGTTACCTGTGGGGGCCACCCCCTGCCTTGCTTGCACAGTCCTCCAGGGCTCTATGGTCCTGCTCTTAGAGTCACTCTTCAACAATTCCCCCCTTTTTCTATGTGCGAGCAGGGCATTGTGGGTTATTCTGTTCACCTGTTTTATCACACAACTATAAGCAAGACTAATAGCTACGATGATTAACCTAACAATGATACATAAGTGCAATACTTCAAACAACAGTGTTTGACTCAACCTGTAATGCCCCGTGAAGACAACCATCTAGTTATTCCTAGGATATTGCTCATTTACTATTGCTGGGTAAGCTGAGCCAGGGTTCTCAGCTGTGCGTGCATCGAATTAGCATAATCAGAGAAACTCATACAACACATTCCATCAAACTCTTCACATCCATGTCCCTGTTCCAACAACAAAAGGTTCTGCAGTGTTGCACGTCTTACAGAGTCAACATTAAAACAAATCAGAAATTGCCTTCGATGTAGAATTGTCTGCTTAGCAACTCAGCAACCCAGTCTGCTTAGCTGTGCCAAGGCCCCGGCTGAAGCACTTACAGTGATTTGGCATATTATGATTGGATACATGTCTTGAAGACCCTTAGTGACTAACATATAATTGGTTAAACACAGGTGTGAGAACTCAACCTTGAAGGCTTGCCAACAGTCCACAGTTCTCATTAACTTGGTGAATCCCAATCTCTTATCTTGCTTGCTTAAGCTTCTTCAGGCCTGTCATGGCCTTGCTGTATCTTTCAGGACTATTCAAAGTTTATGTACCAATTATGCATTCTCCTGTGAGAACACTGTCTCCACATCTCCCCCCTTTTGTTTTATCCAGTAAAAAGTCTCTACTACAGCAAGGCACACACACATTTACATTAGCAGAGTAACTATTACAGGGTGCAGCAGCATGTTGAAGATGCTGATGGCAGTGGGGGACTAGCAAAAGAAATTTCTTACCAGTGGAATTCTCCCCCCCTCTTAATTTGTTCCATCACCTGCTTTATAACACTACCATTGTATTAAAATCTTTCTATCTTTTGCCTTAGCATTTTCTAGCAGCTACTGCAAATTTTCATACTCTTAACATCTCTTTTACAAGTGACAAATCTATACAATACAAGGTGCAGTTTCTTATTAGCAACTAGCTAGTAAATACAGGTGGTTTTATACACAAAATCACAACCTCTAATATAGCTACTTTACAAGCACACATATTCAGGATGTTACTTTTCAGTTGTCCCCAAGTGATGTTTTGCAGTTATTCGTTCTTTCTCTTCCTCTATCTCAGTCTGCTTGGGGTAATCACAGTCAGCTCCTGTAGCTGAGGCATCAGGTTTATCCATTTGTCTGTCCAGCTCATGGCAGGGCTTCACAAACTTTGCACAGTCGCCATGGACCTGTATCACAGTATCACAGTATCACAGTATGCTGGAGATTGGAAGGGACCTCAAAAGATCATCTAGTCCAATCCCCCTGCCAGAGCAGGAACAGCTAGATAACGTTACACAGGAATGTGTCCAGGCGGGCTTTGAATGTCTCCAGGGAAGGAGACTCCACAACCTCCCTGGGCAGCCTGTTCCAGTGTTCCGTCACCCTCACTGAGAAGAAGTTCCTTCTCAAGTTTAAGTGGAACCTCTTGTGTTCCAGTTTGCACCCATTACCCCTTGTCCTATCATTGTTTGCCACTGAGTAGAGCCTGGCTCCATCCTCGTGACACTCCCCCTTTATATATTTATAGACACTTATAAGGTCACCCCTCAGTCTCCTCTTCTCTAAACTATAAAGACCCAGCTCCCTCAGTCTTTCCTCATAAGGGAGATGCTGCACTCCCTTAATCATCTTGGTTGCCCTGCGCTGGACTCTCTCCAGCAGCTCCCTGTCCTTCTTGAACTGAGGGGCCCAGAACTGGACACAATATTCCAGATGGGGTCTCACCAGGGCAGAGTAGAGGGGAAGGAGGACCTCTCTCGACCTACTAACCACCGCCCTTCTAATACATCCCAGGATGCCATTGGCCTTCTTAGCCACAAGGGCACAGTGTTGGCTCATGGTCATCCTGTCGTCCACTAGGACCCCCAGGTCCCTCTCCCCTACACTGCTCTCTAGCAGGTCGTTCCCCAACCTATACTGGAACCTGGGGTTGTTCCTGCCCAGATGCAGGACTCTACACTTTCCCTTGTTATATTTCATCCCGTTATTCCCTGCCCAACTCTCCAGCCTGTCCAGGTCTCGCTGGATGGCAGCACAGCCTTCTGGCGTGTCAGCCACTCCTCCCAGCTTAGTGTCATCAGCAAACTTGCTGATAGTACACTCAATTCCCTCATCTAAATCATTGATGAATATATTAAATAATACCGGTCCCAGTACTGACCCTTGAGGCACTCCACTAGTTACAGGCCTCCAACTAGACTCAGCCCCATAGACTACAACTCTCTGGCTTCTCTCCTTCAGCCAGTTCGCAGTCCACCTCACTACCTGGTCATCTAGTCCACACTTCCTCAATTTAGCTGTGAGGATGCTGTGGGAGACTGTGTCAAAGGCTTTGCTGAAGTCAAGGTAGACCACATCCACCGCTCTGCCATCATCCATCCACCGTGTTATTTCCTCATAAAAGGCTAAGAGATTGGTCAAACATGATTTCCCCCTGGTGAAGCCATGTTGACTGCCCCTCATAACCCTCTTATCCTTGATATGCTTTAAGATGGCACCAAGGACAAGGTGTTCCATCACTTTCCCAGGGATGGAGGTGAGGCTGACCGGTCTATAGTTACCCGGGTCCTCCTTCTTGCCCTTTTTGAAGACCGGAGTGACATTTGCTTTCCTCCAGTCCTCAGGCACCTCTCCCGTTTCCCAGGACTTGGTAAAGATGATGGCGAGTGGTCTAGCAATGACTTCCGCCAGTTCCCTCAGCACCCGCGGGTGCATCCCATCTGGACCCATGGATTTATGGACGTCCAGATTGCTCAACTGATCTCTAACCCATTCCTCATCGACTAAGGCAAGTCGCTCCGTCGACCTGACTTCATCTAAGGTCTCAGGGGTATAGGGCTCTTCAGGACTGCCTGCAGCAGAGTAGACAGAGACAAAGAAGGCATTCAGTAACTCTGCCATCTCTGCATCTTCTGTCACCAGGGCACCCATCCCGTTCATCAGTGGGCCTACATTGCCTCTGGTGTTAGTTTTGTCTGCCATGTATTTGAAAAAGCTCTTTTTGCTGTCCTTGACCCTTCTTGCCAGGTTTAATTCTAAGGAAGCCTTAGTCCTCCTAGCTGCCTTCCTACATCCCCTAGCAGCAGCCTTATATTCCTCCCAAGTGGCCAGCCCCTCCTTCCATGACCTGTAAACTCTCCTCTTCCACTTGAGCATACCCAGCAATTCCCTATTTAGCCACACAGGTCTCTTGGCCCTCTTCCTTGACTTCCTACGTGTCGGGATGCTCCGATCTTGAGCACGGAAAAAGCAGTCCTTGAATGTCACCCAACTATCTTGGGCCCCTTTTCCTTCAAGCAGCCTTGCCCATGGAATTTCCCCTAGCAATTGCTTGAAAAGGCCAAAGTTTGCCCTGCTAAAGTCCAGGGTTGCAATTCTACTTGGTATTCTACTAGTCCTACCACACAAGATCCTGAACTTCACCATCTCGTGGTCGCTGCAACCAAGGCAGCCCTCTACCCTTACTGCTTCAACCAGACCCTCCTTGTTAGTGAGGATGAGATCCAGCAGCGCTCCTCTCCTGGTCGGCTCATCCACCATTTGCAGGAGGAAGTTATCATCCACACACTGGAGGAACCTCCTGGACTGCGGCTGGGTTGCCGAGTGGTCCTTCCAGCAAACATCAGGGAAGTTAAAATCCCCCACGACGACCACAGCCTGTGACTGTGAGGCCTCTCTCAGCTGCCTGTAGAAGGCCTCGTCAACTTCCTCACCCTGATCTGGTGGTCTGTAACAGACACCTACAACAGTATCCCCCCTGCCAGCCTGCCCCTTAATTCTCACCCACAGACTCTCAACTCGCTCATCATCTGTCCCCGGATAGAACTCGGTGCATTGTAGCTGCTCCCGCACATAAAGAGCAACCCCACCACCCCTCCTGGCTGGCCTGTCTTTCCTAAAAAGGACATAGCCCTCCATGACTATATTCCAGTCATGTGAGCTGTCCCACCAAGTCTCTGTAATTGCCACCAGATCATAGTCTCCTGACTTAACACAGGTTTCCAACTCCTCCTGTTTATTTCCCATGCTGCGCGCATTGGTGTACAGACATTTCAGGGAGCGAGCTGAGCACACCGATTTCACCCTAGGATTATAGGAGGCCTCCCAGTCTTCATTAATTCTGGAGCGCTGCCCCACTGGGGCAAGCCCAGCAACAACCCCATCCCCCTTCGAATCTAGTTTAAAGCTCTCCAAATGAGCCCTGCTAATTCGTGCCCCAGTATCCTTTTGCCTCTGTGAGACAAACCTTTCTCACTTGACATTGTCCAGACTGGTGCCCTATAAAACCAGCCATTATCAAAGAATCCAAAGCCCTGCCTGTAGCACCAGTCTCGTAGCCAATTGTTCATGAACTGAATCTTCCCATTCCTTCCCACATCATCAGTGGAAGATGGAAGGAGTGCGGAGAAGATCACTTGAGCCCCAGACTCTTTCACCATCCGCCCCAAGGCCCTGTAGTCTTTCTTCATCCCCCTCAGACTGCGGGAAGCAGCTTCCTCCCCACCTGTCTGGAAGACCAGCAGCAGGTAGTAGTCTGTCGGGTGCACCAGGCTGGGGAGCGCCCTGGTGATATCCCTGATCCGGGCTCCAGGCAGACTACACACTTCCCTATGATGAGGGTCAACTCTGCATATCGGGCCCTCTGTTCCTCTCAGAAGGGAATCCCCTACTACAATGACCCTTCTTTCTTTCTTAACAGAGGCAGTCCTGAGGTGCAAAGTCGACCCCCTTTTCCTATGTGGCCTTGTGGGCTGGCCTTGCCCCACATTCTCACTTACCTCTCCTTCAAGATCCAGGGCCTCGAACCTATTACGGACGGACACCTGGGGAAGCAGGGCAGGAAGGGGGGAGGGTTTCCCCCGACGTCGAACCGGAACTCGCTTCCAACCCTCGTCGTCTTTTTGGTCCCCTACCTCTGCGCTACAGCTACAGGGCAGGGGCTGTCTCGGGCCATCCCCCTCTGCCTGAGAGGGCAGGGGGTCCTTCCCCTTTTGGGGGGTATCTCCCTGGAACCGTTCCGACCGGCACGCCAGGGAGTTACTCCACCAGTCGATCTCCCTTTCACACTCCCTGATGGTCCTCAGCGTCTCCACCTCCTCCTTAAGTCTTGCCACCAGGCTAAGCAGATCTTCTACCTGCTCACACCTCACGCAGGTGGAATGCTGTCCTCCCTCCCCCGGCAGCATCAGGCTCTGGCACTCCCTGCACCCAGAGACCTGAACAGCCACGGTTTGGGACGGGGTCTCCGTCTGAGTTGCTGTAGTCGTCTTACTGCAAGCTCTCTTTCTGGACACAACCATATTGGTCTGCAGTCTGGGACACCAGCAACACGACCTGCTTGTTCCTCCCTGCACCCGGTGGGCAGCGACCGGTCGCTGCCCTCTCTGAGGCTTTTTCAAGGCAAGCAGTAGGGAGTGGTCGCCGTCACCGTGGGAACGCCCCCCGCCACGTCAGCCTCTCTCTCGCAAGGGCTGCTGTGGCTTCGGGGATCGGGAGTCATTGCAGTGCGAGGTGGCAGGCTCAACCTTAGCGGACGTCCCCGCAGAGGCTCTGCCTCCCCCACATTGTATGAGGCTTGGGCTTTTATACTGACCAAAATGCACACTCATTCCGACACAGGTGGCCAGCCTGTGCTGGAAGAAGTGGCCTGCAGTATCTACAGAGGTCTCCAAGGGTTGATAGAAACCTGGACATACTTTTATTTACCAACTTCTAGTACATGAGTATCACAGAGAAACTGTATAGGCTCTCCCTGTCAATTGCAAGAAAAAATCATAACATATACAGCTTGAGTATAAGAGGATTTTAATGCATACGTGGTCACTGTTTGTCAGGCCTCCTTAACTATTTTGAGATCAAGAGCTTCCCACTCTTTAGCCCCCTGCTGTGTAGTAAACACAGGATATGCAGGAATGCCCATTGCAGAAAATTCCCCAGTAATAGTCGACATATTTGGTTACCCATGTTACAACTGAGCGTCTCCAGGGCCAGTAAAT
>NW_026914250.1:0-7789 GCF_034315485.1 Pezoporus occidentalis | reverse complement strand
TTCCTATGTGTCGGGATGCTCCGATCTTGAGCTCGGAAAAAGCAGTCCTTGAACGTCAACCAACTATCTTGGGCCCCTTTACCTTCAAGCAGCCTTGCCCATGGGATTTCCCCTAGCAATTGCTTGAAAAGGCCAAAGTTTGCCCTGCTAAAGTCCAGGGTTGCAATTCTACTTGGTATTCTACTAGTCCTACCACACAAGATCCTGAACTTCACCATCTCGTGGTCGCTGCAACCAAGGCAGCCCTCAACCCTTACTGCTTCAACCAGATCCTCCTTGTTAGTGAGGATGAGATCCAGCAGCGCTCCTCTCCTGGTCGGCTCATCCACCATTTGCAGGAGGAAGTTATCATCCATACACTGGAGGAACCTCCTGGACTGCGGCTGGGTTGCCGAGTGGTCCTTCCAGCAAACATCAGGGAAGTTAAAATCCCTGTATTTTTTTTCTTTAAATTCTGCTTAAAAATAGTTGTCAATAACAGTTGTGCCCCAATCCAATGTAATATTTCACAATGGCCACTCTAAGATTATGTACGAAAATACTGTTGATTTATATCCACACAGAGAGCATTTGCAGTACATAAGCATTTGGAGAAATACTGGTTCCTTTCAAGTCAAGATAAAACTCAAGATTTCAATAAGTCCATGATTCTGCTTTCTGTATCTCTACATTTTCTTATGAAAACGACCATCTTCAAACAAACAAGCAAGAAAGAGGCATTATTGGAAGATATTTTTAAATTCAATGATCAGTACTTAATTAGATATTTCCAGTTTTCCAGCTATTAAGATTGGAAGCACTCCAAGTTGAAAAACATTAAGTCTTCAAATATAAGGGTTTGTTTGTTTGGTTTTTTTTTAATTTTTTTTTTTTTTGTGGTTTCCTTTTCTGTAAAAGTCTGTGTCAATCAGCCTCACAACAAGGCAGCTTCTCTCCACATAGCAAGACGTTTAATGTATTTGATACTGTTTAATAGAGAAAAAATATATAGCTGTTGTTCAGCTACCCGTCCACCAGTCTGGTGAGAGGCACTGCAAGTGGAAGCAGCACAAAGAACTGTAAAGAAAGTAGTCTGAAAAAATGCAAAGCAACACTGAGTGAGTGGAGGCGAGTGGACTACCTAGATAGGAAAAAAATATAAGAAGTGGACTGCAAAAAAAGGCAAAATGTATATTTTCAAAGGTGACAAGAGGGGTTTGATCTAAGACATTCGGTCATAACAAGTAGAAGTACAAATCACTCACGCATGATTTAAGCAGCAAAAATGTACTCAAAGTGAAAGACACGTAGTTTTAGGAAAATACGTACATTCTTGGTTGCAGAATGAAAGAAAAAAGTCAGGTTGAAAGATAAATACAGCTAAAACAGCATTTCCTAAGTTAAGAAGCTGAGTATTTTAAATCAACTTCAAAAGATTAATCAAAAATATCTACAATGGAGGCAAATGCTTTCTCTTTAAACACAGCCCATTTGAAAGAGACAATGAGGACTGAGAGACAATGAATAAGAAACCACAGATTTATTAAATTTAATGTTTTGCTTCTGTTTTTGTTGAGTTAGGAGTAAATGAAATGTCCCAGGAACCATATTTCTTCATGTGATAAAGCAGAAATTTGGAAAGGTTTCAGGTGCAAGTATACATCTGTTCATTTTAGTTAAAATACGTAAAAAGAGAACGACAATTAGTTTTTCCTTGTAGAATCTTGAATTCACATGGACTGCATTTCAAAAGACATAATTGAAAAAAATCCCTATGTTCTCATGATGCTTAAAACTGTATTTAATTTCCTTTTCTCAATTCTTTATTCTCAAGGTCATTTACACTCACAGACATAGATATACACACACATTCTATTGCTTAAAGCTAATTTACTTTTGTTGATTATTCAGCAGTGGAAGTCATATACTTCTCCCAGTAGCATCATTACCATAAATTAATAGCACTGTTCACTGTTACTTTTATTGGAAAAAATTACTTTCAACTATTATGTCTCAGCTGGAGCAATCATATGATATTTTAGGTTACCTTATTCATGCCACATCTTAAAAATAACTTGAGTGCTAACTTTAATTGGATTAATATTGTAGGATATAATAAGAGAACATAATGAAACACTCTTTCAACGGTTCCCAATCTGTGTTTAATTAAACTCCCTTTTTTCTTCTTGTTGTTAATTCTGATCAAGTTTTATGAATCAGTCTTAAAGAAAAGCTACAGAGGAGACATAGGAGCCCAATTCCATTCATTATTTGCGACACTTCCTTGATATTCTACCAGAAATTTCAGTATATAAGGACAGAGGGATCGTGCCTTGGCAAAGGGTAGATAAACCAATTTAACTCTCTTGAAGACCTGATAACAAGGACTAAGAGTATATTGATTACTGGAGCACAGACCAAGACACAGGACAGGATTGGGAAAGTTGAGCAGTCATTGTCATCACCACATGCTCCCAGAGATGCCTGCCCCCCATGGTGGGGGGAGGAGCTGTCTGGATGCTCAGTACCCTGGCCTCAGGGTGTTGGGATAGCAAAGGTCCAATCAAGCTTATTCTTGGCTTTCATTAACTCCTGCTTAAAGCATTGAGGAAAATTATTTAGGAGAAAATAGCGCTATTAAAGAAGTCACACTGACCTGTACACTTATTTGTGGCAACTAAAGGGTGGATGGGTTTGATTTCTATCCTATGCATGAAATAAAATTACTGTGATGGCCCTTTGAACATTAGAGGTAATGGCTTTCTTGCTAGCTCCTGTTGCAATGTATTCTTAGTTTGGTGCCTTTTCAGGAATAAACATGACAAACCCCAGACTAACGCAATCAACAACCAGGAACAAAGCAAAACAAGGTAGTTTTCCTTTCAACAAAATAAAACCAAGCAGTTGTTTTTTCACCTTACTCATAGGCTCTTCTTTTTATAAAGTGGTCACAAGTTTAAACACAGAGAAAAATTGCTCACAAATCCAATAAAATTTGGAATCTGCAGTTACTAGCAATACCAGGGGATTTCCACCCAATATATTTACCAACAAATCAATAACAAGTCCTTCTACACTGAGGGCAGTCAAATGCTCTCTAATAGGCACTATCACCTAAATTAATATAATCCCCCAAGTGTCAAAGTTAATAGCAAAGGAAGCTTATGCTTCACATGTGATAAGCTGAAGGTTATTTCTTAATAATGGTTTAAATAAAAGGAAATAACATGGAGATTTTGAATTAAATGATCCTGAACTGACTTGGCTTCCCTGAAGTCTCTTCTTTCTGGAGATATTGTTTTCTTATCCCATTGAGCATGATGGTACATCAGGACCATTATGCTAAGCCTGAAAGGAATTCACAATGCTTCTAATTTAGAGGCTGTCTAAAAGGGTACTTTCTTCTTTTGTTTAGGATGTTTACATGCAAATTCTTTCCCGACCTGTGGAAGTTGTTCATTCTAGCATTTATTTCACAGCTAGTTAACTATGAACTTCCAGCTCTGCAGAGTGGATTTAATATTGGTATTTAGACGAAACACTTGCTTACCCATAATAATTTCTCATCCGGACTGTGGCTAAATAAGAATAACATGGGAATTTAACTGTCTTCATTTGAAAGACCACACTGGGGATATGTTGTGGTTTGGTTTTGGTTTAGGAGGAACAGTATTTGTTGTTCTTTTTGCTTTTGTCAAACTCTAGATTTGGTCAGTTTCTCTTCTGGGTCTTTGAGATATTCCTCTTTCCCAGGCTAATTAAGTGCCAGTTCTTGTATCAAAACGCACATAAAAACCCAATAATATAAAACCAGCTAAACTAACACTGAACTAGGCCCTGCTGTTTCAAAACAGTTAGAGGAAGGTGAGTGAATTTGCCTCTACCTTTTGCTGATTAGGATTTTCCAGCAGTTAACGGCTGACTTAGAGGCCTTACCTTTTCATCAGGGGCAGTGTTGCAGTTAAGACATTTGCAGGGTTTCAAGAAATTCACTTGCAGATTTACTATGGTCCTGAGTAAACATACCTGATTTCTCTTTGCTTCATTGATCCATACTCAGAGGTAAAAATACATCACTTCACAAAATGCATGACCAAATGCATTCCTGAGCTGGGGCAAGCTCTGTAAATTAACAGTATGTTAAACCACAACGGCAAGTGACGTTCACCCTGCATATTCTACATCACCCAGTCTGAATCAGGTGCCTACAAAAGAACATTCAGAATTTTGCAGAGGCAGGTGGAAAAACGGCTATGTGCAAACTGATTCAATAAGCTAAGTAGCAGAAAGCAATAAAACACAAGACATTGTAGTTTGCCAGGAGAAGCAGTGTTCTTTTCCTAACTAGGTATTACTGTTACGGTGGTAATGAGCAAGATCAGCATTTTGTAATTAGCAGAAGAGAATTTGAGATGCCAGACTTATGAGTTACAAGTTCAAAGAGCGGATGTTTGAAGGATTTTTATGATATATAGCAATAACAAGCTGCCCTTCACAAAATAGATCACACCTTAATGAGAATCTAAAATTGGTATAGCATTGATGTTTTCACTGAGCAGTGCCTTAAAATTAAAAGGTGTTTCTCAGCTACTATAAGAAATGAGGGTATGGAGAAGAGCTATGTCTTTGCAGTAAACCCCTTCTAGACAGAAAAAAAGCGAATTCTGGCTGCAGAACGTAAAACAAGATAGAGTTTTATGGGTGTATCAGTGAGGACAAGTAGCTTAAGAAAGAAAATCTGCCATTTAAAGATGACCAAAAATTTGATCATGCCCATCTAAACTGACTGTGCTGGAATGTGAGTCTTTATCACAACGAGGGAGAGAGAAAGCAAAATGGATAACAAATAAATGAAGACTTTCCATCTGATTCTAAATCTTCTGAAAGCATACATCTATCAACAACCTTCAGGTGAACACTGATTTACGCTGCTCACAAATCTGATGCTTAGGTGTTTGAGAAAAAGCAACTAAAGAAATGCATAGAAAACTTTAATACAGGCCTATTAGCACTTCTGTGTGAAGTACATTGCTGTGTGCATGTTAATTACTTTATATGATTAACTCAAAAAATCTTTTGAAAGTATTTTATGGCCTGATCTTGCAAGAGTTATCTATATGCCTGGATCAAAAATTATGAGCAGTCTCCTTTGCATCATTAGGATTAGCATATTTAAAATTAGCCATGTAAGTAATTTTTTTTCTTTCGAGGCTAGAGCTTTTGCAGAACTAATGAGACACCAGATGGCTGGATGGCACTGAACTTTAGAAGATGAATAAAGAGTAATTGTGGAAATTATCATGTGGTAAATCAAATTACAATCCCTAGGAAAATAATGGAAGTGTAGGTTTTTTGTTTCCTTTTGTATTTTTTTTTTAAGGAAAATAAGCAGCTGAGAGCAGCAACATGAGCAATAAACAGCAGTGAGTGTAATTATGTCCTAGGCATACGTGTTGGAACACGGGTGACTACAGTGGGGGTCACAAATTTGTTACACAGAGCAATTTCAGATCTTGTATCCAGCATCAGTAGACAGCAGATGCAATACCTCAGAAACCATACTTGAAAAATTAATCTCATTTGGATTGGAAATGAGCACTGTCTTGTGGTTTTAAAATTGGCTGACAAGCTATAAATGAAGGGCAATGACAGATGGTGATATTAGGGGAAAAAAAACCCAAAAGCAGGGCTAATATTTAAGCACCAGAACAATTTGACTGATGAGGAACATCTATGAGAATTATGTAATGTAGCTGAACCAAGGGTGGTACAGTAACTGTGTTGGGAGAAGAACTTAAAAGAGAGGGCTGAGAGTATAATGGAATATAGAAATTAGAAATAATGGGGTATTACAAAAGCAAATGAGTATGAAGCAAAGTGTCCTAAGTAGGAACCACAGCCTCCTGAAAAGAAAACTTGCCTGATCTATAGAGTGGTTGTAAACATTTTTAGATGCCAAGAAACTTGTGGACTAATTTCCATTACAGATGGGGGGGGCTGAGGCAGAGAAGCCTCATTCCCTCCCATGACACGACTTGACTGCACATTTACTTACCTAGTCACTTCCTGTGTGTGTAGCATTAAATTTCTCTCTATTTTAGAATTATTAGTTCTTCATCTATTTACTTCCATTATGCCATTACTACCATGTAAGCAAGCAGAGAAATTTAGCTTTGTGTAGCCAACTAGCCATGTATCAGCAAGTGGCCATTAACCGTTTTCTGCCTTTCTATAGAAAAAAAACAGGCTGGCTGCAATGCAAAGGAGCCATCTATACTCACAAAGGAGCAGGATTAAACTCAATAATGCAGCTCAAACAGAGAATAAGCATGCATTGATTAGCCATGGCATCATATAACAAGTGTATTGACGCTTTCACTTGTTCCTTAATACTCATTAACAGTTGCCCTCCACACCCTCTGTCTTCTATTTGTCATATTATCATGTTGTTGGCTTAAAACCACTAATGCTCCAACAAAAAACTCTTACTAAACTCAGTGATGTATATACTTTTGTGTTGCAAATAAGTGCAGTAAGATAGTCTTGGTTTCTGATATTCCCATCCAATGGTCAAGCAAGGCCTTCATAACCTAAGGACTTTTCCAAACACAGCAGGTAGCTGTCATTCAAGCCTTCAAGTGCTGTTAAGGTGACAGGTATCTGGTCAGACCAGGAGTCACAACTACTTTTACAATTTAAAAATCTGGGGTAAAACCAAGTCAATAGACTGCTTGAGGCTATTTCTGAGAAAGAAGAAAGAAACAAAGAAAGAAAAAGTACAGAAGTGAAGATTTCATGAGGTAAATTTGTAACAACTACAAGGCAGCCTCTAGCTATTTTTATCCCCAGCTGCACTTCCTCAATTCTGCTAGCTAATACTGAAGCACCATTTATTGATTCACACCTTTTTCTATTCCACTATCATAAGAAACGTTCATTCAGATTCAAAATAAAAACAATAAGATCACAGGTTCACACTCTAATGCTACATAGATGCTTTTTCTCAGGATATTGCAAAAAGTAATTTTAACGTCTAATTAGTCACAAAATTGCAGGAAGACCGCGTGGATTTGAATTACTTTAAATAGCCAAAAGTCAAATTCTGTTAATCTAGCATAAAAGTTGAGCGCATACATATAGATATGTTTTCCCTCATTGCACGGCCATGCCCTGAAAGTGTACCTGTTATTACTTCTAACTAGTAGCTTGGTTTTAAGAGGGTACTGATACTGCCAGAAGACTCATTTTTCAGGTTCTGAATCTAAATGCAAACAGATTTAAACAACCAGCATGTCTGAAACCTTAAAATTTTGTCTGCCTCCAGAAGGCTGAATATTTTACTGGACAGAAATAACATTAAATTTTCCATTATCCATGTATCCCTAAAATTTTCACAGCTGCACTGGTTTTCAAACAGGAAATCTGACCAATTTGCTCTCAAAATCTGTATAATCATCAGCTTTCTTAAAAAGCTTTTATTCACTAACAAATCACAGGTAATGCAAACTTCCAAAGGCCTAAAACTTAAGAAAGGTCTTGGATCATCAAACTCAGCCCAGTCGCCACGTGCTTGTTTTTTTTTTCACTCTGTTATTGTTGCTGGCAGAATGTAGGCAAGGGTCAAATGGTAATTTCCTGCTACAGAAAGATTGCTTGGGGAAGGAGTTCTTTTTGCTCCAGGGTCACCAGTGCCACTGACACCTCCCAGAAGTCAGCCTAGATTTCAAATAGCTGTGCAAAACTCGTGTAACAACCACAGATTTTTCTCGCCTGAGAAACACAATGCAATGCAGAAAGGCAGGTTTTTTCT
>NW_026914249.1:0-10763 GCF_034315485.1 Pezoporus occidentalis | reverse complement strand
TAACTGTAACAAAGTGAGTGTAATACTATATGTATATATATATACAGGAAAACAGAGGAAACGTAACAAAGTGATCAAAATAAAGCATGTTCAAGAGGATTCTAATGACCCACAGAGGTTCTCAACCCTAACCCTAACCCTAACCCTAACCCTAACCCTAACCCTAAACCTAACCCTACCCATTTCTCCCCTCTAACTGTAACAAAGCGAGTGTAATACTATATATCTAGATATATAGGAAAACACAGTAAACGTAACAAAGTGAGCAAAATAAAGTATGTTCAAGAGCATTCTAATGACCCACAGAGGTTCTCAACCCCAACCCTAACCCTAACCCTAACCCTAACCCTAACCCATTTCTCCCCTGTAACTGTAACAAAGTGAGTGCAACACTATATATATAGATATATAGGAAAACACAGTAAATGTAACAAAGTGAGCAAAATAAAGCATGTTCAAGAGCATTCTAATGACCCACAGAGGTACTCAACCCTAACCCTAACCCTAACCCTAACCCTAACACTAACCCTAACCCATTTCTCCCCTGTAACTGTAACAAAGTGAGTGTAATACTATATGTATATATATATACAGGAAAACAGAGGAAACGTAACAAAGTGAGCAAAATAAAACATGTTCAAGAGCATTCTAATGACCCACAGAGGTTCTCAACCCTAACCCTAACCCTAACCCTAACCCTAACCCTAAACCTAAACCTAACCCTAACCCATTTCTCCCCTGTAACTGTAACAAAGTGAGTGTAATACTATATGTATATATATATACAGGAAAACAGAGGAAACGTAACAAAGTGATCAAAATAAAGCATGTTCAAGAGGATTCTAATGACCCACAGAGGTTCTCAACCCTAACCCTAACCCTAACCCTAACCCTAACCCTAACCCTAACCCTAAACCTAACCCTAACCCTAACCCATTTCTCCCCTGTAACTGTAACAAAGTGAGTGTAATACTATATGTATATATATATACAGGAAAACAGAGGAAACGTAACAAACTGATCAAAATAAAGCATGTTCAAGAGGATTCTAATGACCCACAGAGGTTCTCAACCCTAACCCTAACCCTAACCCTAACCCTAACCCTAACCCTATTTTCTCCCCTCTAACTGTAACAAAGCGAGTGTAATACTATATATCTATATATATAGGAAAACACAGTAAATGTAACAAAGTGAGCAAAATAAAGCATGTTCAAGAGCATTCTAATGACCCACAGAGGTACTCAACCCTAACCCTAACCCTAACCCTAACCCTAACCCTAAGCCTAACCCTAACCCTAACACTAACCCTAACCCATTTCTCCCCTGTAACTGTAACAAAGTGAGTGTAATACTATATGTATATATATATACAGGAAAACAGAGGAAACGTAACAAAGTGAGCAAAATAAAACATGTTCAAGAGCATTCTAATGACCCACAGAGGTTCTCAACCCTAACCCTAACCCTAACCCTAACCCTAACCCTAACCCTAACCCTAACCCTAACCCTAACCCTAACCCATTTCTCCCCTGTAACTGTAACAAAGTGAGTGTAATACTATATGTATATATATATACAGGAAAACAGAGGAAACGTAACAAAGTGATCAAAATAAAGCATGTTCAAGAGGATTCTAATGACCCACAGAGGTTCTCAACCCTAACCCTAACCCTAACCCTAACCCTAACCCTAACCGTAAACCTAACCCTACCCCATTTCTCCCCTCTAACTGTAACAAAGCGAGTGTAATACTATATATCTAGATATATAGGAAAACACAGTAAACGTAACAAAGTGAGCAAAATAAAGTATGTTCAAGAGCATTCTAATGACCCACAGAGGTTCTCAACCCCAACCCTAACCCTAACCCTAACCCTAACCCATTTCTCCCCTGTAACTGTAACAAAGTGAGTGCAACACTATATATATAGATATATAAGGAAAACACAGTAAATGTAACAAAGTGAGCAAAATAAAGCATGTTCAAGAGCATTCTAATGACCCACAGAGGTACTCAACCCTAACCCTAACCCTAACCCTAACCCTAAACCTAACCCTAACCCATTTCTCCCCTGTAACTGTAACAAAGTGAGTGTAATACTATATGTATATATATATACAGGAAAACAGAGGAAACGTAACAAAGTGAGCAAAATAAAGCATGTTCAAGAGCATTCTAATGACCCACAGAGGTTCTCAACCCTAACCCTAACCCTAACCCTAACCCTAACCCTAACCCTAACCCTAACCGTAACCTAACCCTACCCCATTTCTCCCCTGTAACTGTAACAAAGTGAGTGTAATACTATATATATATATATATACAGGAAAACACAGTAAACGTAACAAAGTGAGCAAAATAAAGTATGTTCAAGAGCATTCTAATGACCCACAGAGGTTCTCAACCCTAACCCTAACCCTAACCCTAACCCTAACCCTAAACCTAACCCTAACCCTAACCCATTTCTCCCCTGTAACTGTAACAAAGTGAGTGTAATACTATATATATATATATACAGGAAAACAGAGGAAACGTAACAAAGTGATCAAAATAAAGCATGTTCAAGAGCATTCTAATGACCCACAGAGGTTCTCAACCCTAACCCTAACCCTAACCCTAACCCTAACCCTAACCCAAACCTAACCCTACCCCATTTCTCCCCTGTAACTGTAACAAAGTGAGTGTAATACTATATATATAGATATATAGGAAAACACAGTAAACGTAACAAAGTGAGCAAAATAAAGTATGTTCAAGAGCATTCTAATGACCCACAGAGGTTCTCAACCCCAACCCTAACCCTAACCCTAACCCTAACCCTAACCCATTTCTCCCCTGTAACTGTAACAAAGTGAGTGCAATACTATATATATATATATATAGGAAAACACAGTAAATGTAACAAAGTGAGCAAAATAAAGCATGTTCAAGAGCATTCTAATGACCCACAGAGGTTCTCAACCCTAACCCTAACCCTAACCCTAACCCTAACCCTAACCCTAACCCATTTCTCCCCTGTAACTGTAACAAAGTGAGTGTAATACTATATGTATATATATATACAGGAAAACAGAGGAAACGTAACAAAGTGAGCAAAATAAAACATGTTCAAGAGCATTCTAATGACCCACAGAGGTTCTCAACCCTAACCCTAACCCTAACCCTAACCCTAACCCTAACCCTAACCCTAAACCTAACCCTAACCCTAACCCATTTCTCCCCTGTAACTGTAACAAAGTGAGTGTAATACTATATGTATATATATATACAGGAAAACAGAGGAAACGTAACAAAGTGAGCAAAATAAAACATGTTCAAGAGCATTCTAATGACCCACAGAGGTTCTCAACCCTAACCCTAACCCTAACCCTAACCCTAACCTAACCCTAACCCTAACCCATTTCTCCCCTGTAACTGTAACAAAGTGAGTGTAATACTATATGTATATATATATACAGGAAAACAGAGGAAACGTAACAAAGTGATCAAAATAAAGCATGTTCAAGAGCATTCTAATGACCCACAGAGGTTCTCAACCCTAACCCTAACCCTAACCCTAACCCTAACCCTAACCCTAAACCTAACCCTAACCCTACCCCATTTCTCCCCTCTAACTGTAACAAAGCGAGTGTAATACTATATATATAGATATATAGGAAAACACAGTAAACGTAACAAAGTGAGCAAAATAAAGTATGTTCAAGAGCATTCTAATGACCCACAGAGGTTCTCAACCCCAACCCTAACCCTAACCCTAACCCTAACCCTAACCCATTTCTCCCCTGTAACTGTAACAAAGTGAGTGCAACACTATATATATAGATATATAGGAAAACACAGTAAATGTAACAAAGTGAGCAAAATAAAGCATGTTCAAGAGCATTCTAATGACCCACAGAGGTACTCAACCCTAACCCTAACCCTAACCCTAACCCTAACACTAACCCTAACCCATTTCTCCCCTGTAACTGTAACAAAGTGAGTGTAATACTATATATATATATATATACAGGAAAACAGAGGAAACGTAACAAAGTGAGCAAAATAAAACATGTTCAAGAGCATTCTAATGACCCACAGAGGTTCTCAACCCTAACCCTAACCCTAACCCTAACCCTAACCCTAACCCTAAACCTAACCCTAACCCTAACCCATTTCTCCCCTGTAACTGTAACAAAGTGAGTGTAATACTATATGTATATATATATACAGGAAAACAGAGGAAACGTAACAAAGTGAGCAAAATAAAACATGTTCAAGAGCATTCTAATGACCCACAGAGGTTCTCAACCCTAACCCTAACCCTAACCCTAACCCTAACCCTAACCCTAACCCTAACCCATTTCTCCCCTGTAACTGTAACAAAGTGAGTGTAATACTATATGTATATATATATACAGGAAAACAGAGGAAACGTAACAAAGTGATCAAAATAAAGCATGTTCAAGAGGATTCTAATGACCCACAGAGGTTCTCCCTAACCCTAACCCTAACCCTAACCCTAACCCTAACCGTAAACCTAACCCTACCCCATTTCTCCCCTCTAACTGTAACAAAGCGAGTGTTATACTATATGTCTAGATATATAGGAAAACACAGTAAACGTAACAAAGTGAGCAAAATAAAGTATGTTCAAGAGCACTCTAATGACCCACAGAGGTTCTCAACCCCAACCCTAACCCTAACCCTAACCCTAACCCTAACCCATTTCTCCCCTGTAACTGTAACAAAGTGAGTGCAATACTATATATATATATATATACAGGAAAACAGAGGAAATGTAACAAAGTGAGCAAAATAAAGCATGTTCAAGAGCATTCTAATGACCCACAGAGGTTCTCAACCCTAACCCTAACCCTAACCCTAACCCTAACCCTAACCCTAACCCTAACCCATTTCTCCCCTGTAACTGTAACAAAGTGAGTGTAATACTATATGTATATATATATACAGGAAAACAGAGGAAATGTAACAAAGTGATCAAAATAAAGCATGTTCAAGAGGATTCTAATGACCCACAGAGGTTCTCAACCCTAACCCTAACCCTAACCCTAACCCTAACCCTAACCCTAACCCTAACCCTAACCCTAACCGTAAACCTAACCCTACCCCATTTCTCCCCTCTAACTGTAACAAAGCGAGTGTAATACTATATGTATATATATATACAGGAAAACAGAGGAAATGTAACAAAGTGATCAAAATAAAGCATGTTCAAGAGGATTCTAATGACCCACAGAGGTTGAACCCTAACCCTAACCCTAACCCTAACCCTAACCCTAACCCTAACCGTAAACCTAACCCTACCCCATTTCTCCCCTCTAACTGTAACAAAGCGAGTGTAATACTATATATCTAGATATATAGGAAAACACAGTAAACGTAACAAAGTGAGCAAAATAAAGTATATTCAAGAGCATTCTAATGACCCACAGAGGTTCTCAACCCCAACCCTAACCCTAACCCTAACCCTAACCCTAACCCATTTCTCCCCTGTAACTGTAACAAAGTGAGTGCAACACTATATATATAGATATATAGGAAAACACAGTAAATGTAACAAAGTGAGCAAAATAAAGCATGTTCAAGAGCATTCTAATGACCCACAGAGGTACTCAACCCTAACCCTAACCCTAACCCTAACACTAACCCTAACCCATTTCTCCCCTGTAACTGTAACAAAGTGAGTGTAATACTATATGTATATATATATACAGGAAAACAGAGGAAACGTAACAAAGTGAGCAAAATAAAACATGTTCAAGAGGATTCTAATGACCCACAGAGGTTCTCAACCCTAACCCTAACCCTAACCCTAACCCTAACCCTAACCGTAAACCTAACCCTACCCCATTTCTCCCCTGTAACTGTAACAAAGCGAGTGTAATACTATATATCTAGATATATAGGAAAACACAGTAAACGTAACAAAGTGAGCAAAATAAAGCATGTTCAAGAGCATTCTAATGACCCACAGAGGTACTCAACCCTAACCCTAACCCTAACCCTAACCCTAACCCATTTCTCCCCTGTAACTGTAACAAAGTGAGTGCAACACTATATATATAGATATATAGGAAAACACAGTAAATGTAACAAAGTGAGCAAAATAAAGCATGTTCAAGAGCATTCTAATGACCCACAGAGGTACTCAACCCTAACCCTAACCCTAACCCTAACACTAACCCTAACCCATTTCTCCCCTGTAACTGTAACAAAGTGAGTATAATACTATATGTATATATATATACAGGAAAACAGAGGAAACGTAACAAAGTGAGCAAAATAAAACATGTTCAAGAGCATTCTAATGACCCACAGAGGTTCTCAACCCTAACCCTAACCCTAACCCTAACCCTAAACCTAACCCTAACCCTAACCCATTTCTCCCCTGTAACTGTAACAAAGTGAGTGTAATACTATATGTATATATATATACAGGAAAACAGAGGAAACGTAACAAAGTGATCAAAATAAAGCATGTTCAAGAGGATTCTAATGACCCACAGAGGTTCTCAACCCTAACCCTAACCCTAACCCTAACCCTAACCGTAAACCTAACCCTACCCCATTTCTCCCCTCTAACTGTAACAAAGCGAGTGTAATACTATATATATAGATATATAGGAAAACACAGTAAACGTAACAAAGTGAGCAAAATAAAGTATGTTCAAGAGCATTCTAATGACCCACAGAGGTTCTCAACCCTAACCCTAACCCTAACCCTAACCCTAACCCTAACCCTAACCCATTTCTCCCCTGTAACTGTAACAAAGTGAGTGTAATACTATATATATATATATATAGGAAAACACAGTAAATGTAACAAAGTGAGCAAAATAAAGTATGTTCAAGAGCATTCTAATGACCCACAGAGGTTCTCAACCCTAACCCTAACCCTAACCCTAACCCTAACCCTAACCCATTTCTCCCCTGTAACTGTAACAAAGTGAGTGTAATACTATATATATATATATATACAGGAAAACACAGTAAACGTAACAAAGTGAGCAAAATAAAGCATGTTCAAGAGCATTCTAATGACCCACAGAGGTTCTCAACCCTAACCCTAACCCTAACCCTAACCCTAACCCTAACCCTAACCCTAACCCATTTCTCCCCTGTAACTGTAACAAAGTGAGTGTAATACTATATGTATATATATATACAGGAAAACAGAGGAAACGTAACAAAGTGAGCAAAATAAAGCATGTTCAAGAGCATTCTAATGACCCACAGAGGTTCTCAACCCTAACCCTAACCCTAACCCTAACCCTAACCCTAACCCTAACCCTAAACCTAACCCTAACCCTAACCCATTTCTCCCCTGTAACTGTAACAAAGTGAGTGTAATACTATATGTATATATATATACAGGAAAACACAGTAAACGTAACAAAGTGAGCAAAATAAAACATGTTCAAGAGCATTCTAATGACCCACAGAGGTTCTCAACCCTAACCCTAACCCTAACCCTAACCCTAAACCTAACCCTAACCCTAACCCATTTCTCCCCTGTAACTGTAACAAAGTGAGTGTAATACTATATGTATATATATATACAGGAAAACAGAGGAAACGTAACAAAGTGATCAAAATAAAGCATGTTCAAGAGGATTCTAATGACCCACAGAGGTTCTCAACCCTAACCCTAACCCTAACCCTAACCCTAACCCTAACCGTAAACCTAACCCTAACCCATTTCTCCCCTGTAACTGTAACAAAGTGAGTGTAATACTATATATATAGATATATAGGAAAACAGAGGAAACGTAACAAAGTGAGCAAAATAAAGTATGTTCAAGAGCATTCTAATGACCCACAGAGGTTCTCAACCCTAACAACCCCTAACCCTAACCCTAACCCTAACCCTAACCCATTTCTCCCCTGTAACTGTAACAAAGTGAGTGCAACACTATATATATAGATATATAGGAAAACACAGTAAATGTAACAAAGTGAGCAAAATAAAGTATGTTCAAGAGCATTCTAATGACCCACAGAGGTTCTCAACCCCAACCCTAACCCTAACCCTAACCCTAACCCTAACCCATTTCTCCCCTGTAACTGTAACAAAGTGAGTGCAACACTATATATATATATATATAGGAAAACACAGTAAATGTAACAAAGTGAGCAAAATAAAGCATGTTCAAGAGCATTCTAATGACCCACAGAGGTAACCCTAACCCTAACCCTAACCCTAACCCTAACCCTAACCCTAACACTAACCCTAACCCATTTCTCCCCTGTAACTGTAACAAAGTGAGTGTAATACTATATGTATATATATATACAGGAAAACAGAGGAAATGTAACAAAGTGAGCAAAATAAAACATGTTCAAGAGCATTCTAATGACCCACAGAGGTTCTCAACCCTAACCCTAACCCTAACCCTAACCCTAACCCTAACCCTAACCCTAACCCTAACCCTAACCCATTTCTCCCCTGTAACTGTAACAAAGTGAGTGTAATACTATATGTATATATATATACAGGAAAACAGAGGAAATGTAACAAAGTGGTATAGGAAAACACAGTAAACGTAAGTAAGTGAGCAAAATAAAGCATGTTCAAGAGCATTCTAATGACCCACAGAGGTTCTCAACCCCAACCCTAACCCTAACCCTAACCCTAACCCATTTCTCCCCTGTAACTGTAACAAAGTGAGTGCAACACTATATATATAGATATATAGGAAAACACAGTAAATGTAACAAAGTGAGCAAAATAAAGCATGTTCAAGAGCATTCTAATGACCCACAGAGGTACTCAACCCTAACCCTAACCCTAACCCTAACACTAACCCTAACCCATTTCTCCCCTGTAACTGTAACAAAGTGAGTGTAATACTATATGTATATATATATACAGGAAAACAGAGGAAACGTAACAAAGTGAGCAAAATAAAACATGTTCAAGAGCATTCTAATGACCCACAGAGGTTCTCAACCCTAACCCTAACCCTAACCCTAACCCTAACCCTAACCCTAAACCTAACCCTAACCCTAACCCATTTCTCCCCTGTAACTGTAACAAAGTGAGTGTAATACTATATGTATATATATATACAGGAAAACACAGTAAACGTAACAAAGTGAGCAAAATAAAGCATGTTCAAGAGCATTCTAATGACCCACAGAGGTTCTCAACCCTAACCCTAACCCTAACCCTAACCCTAACCCTAACCCTAACCCTAACCCATTTCTCCCCTGTAACTGTAACAAAGTGAGTGTAATACTATATATATAGATATATAGGAAAACACAGTAAATGTAACAAAGTGAGCAAAATAAAGCATGTTCAAGAGCATTCTAATGACCCACAGAGGTTCTCAACCCTAACCCTAACCCTAACCCTAACCCTAACCCTAACCCATTTCTCCCCTGTAACTGTAACAAAGTGAGTGTAATACTATATATATATATATATACAGGAAAACACAGTAAATGTAACAAAGTGAGCAAAATAAAACATGTTCAAGAGCATTCTAATGACCCACAGAGGTTCTCAACCCTAACCCTAACCCTAACCCTAACCCTAACAACTAACCCTAACCCATTTCTCCCCTGTAACTGTAACAAAGTGAGTGTAATACTATATGTATATATATATACAGGAAAACAGAGGAAACGTAACAAAGTGAGCAAAATAAAGCATGTTCAAGAGCATTCTAATGACCCACAGAGGTTCTCAACCCTAACCCTAACCCTAACCCTAACCCTAACCCTAACCCTAACCCATTTCTCCCCTGTAACTGTAACAAAGTGAGTGTAATACTATATATATATATATATAGGAAAACACAGGAAACGTAACAAAGTGAGCAAAATAAAGCATGTTCAAGAGCATTCTAATGACCCACAGAGGTTCTCAACCCTAACCCTAACCCTAACCCTAACCCTAACCCTAACCCTATTTCTCCCCTGTAACTGTAACAAAGTGAGTGTAATACTATATATATATATATATAGGAAAACACAGTAAACGTAACAAAGTGAGCAAAATAAAACATGTTCAAGAGCATTCTAATGACCCACAGAGGTTCTCAACCCTAACCCTAACCCTAACCCTAACCCTAACCCTAACCCATTTCTCCCCTGTAACTGTAACAAAGTGAGTGTAATACTATATATATATATATATACAGGAAAACAGTAAACGTAACAAAGTGATCAAAATAAAGCATGTTCAAGAGGATTCTAATGACCCACAGAGGTTCTCAACCCTAACCCTAACCCTAACCCTAAACCTAACCCTATTTCTCCCCTCTAACTGTAACAAAGTGAGTGTAATACTATATATATAGATATATAGGAAAACACAGTAAATGTAACAAAGTGAGCAAAATAAAGTATGTTCAAGAGCATTCTAATGACCCACAGAGGTTCTCAACCCTAACCCTAACCCTAACCCTAACCCTAACCCTAACCCATTTCTCCCCTGTAACTGTAACAAAGTGAGTGTAATACTATATATATATATATATAGGAAAACACAGGAAACGTAACAAAGTGAGCAAAATAAAGCATGTTCAAGAGCATTCTAATGACCCACAGAGGTTCTCAACCCTAACCCTAACCCTAACCCTAACCCTAACCCTAAACCTAACCCTAACCCATTTCTCCCCTGTAACTGTAACAAAGTGAGTGTAATACTATATGTATATATATATACAGGAAAACAGAGGAAATGTAACAAAGTGAGCAAAATAAAACATGTTCAAGAGCATTCTAATGACCCAGAGAGGTTCTCAAC
>NW_026914248.1:0-7612 GCF_034315485.1 Pezoporus occidentalis | reverse complement strand
TTTATCAACTTTTCATCATTTTGGGGTCAACACACAAATGCTTGAGTTTGACACATAGAAATGTTATCATATTCTATTAATTATTTCACTTTTCAAGACAGGTTTCCTTTTCAATACAGATAAATTGTTCAATAGAAATCCCATTTCAGGATGAATCTGGGAAAAGCATTTTTAAAAATGAGATGATCTTATCTTGGAATTTCAAAATGTTTTAGCAGGAGGATCTTCTAGACATTTTTGAGAGGATCTACTGTATTTTTTACAATGGTGCTGGATAAAGAAGCTTGGAAACCTTACAAAAGTAAAATAGATATTTATCTCTTAGTTGCTTTTTTTTTGTTGTTTGGTTTTTTTTCACATACAAATTGCAATTTTGAGGTGCTCAACCTTCAGAAAAAACTTTCTTCCCTGGGTGTTGGAAGGTTGCAGGTCATCTGGGGTGGTGGCCACCTTCATCTCAATCACCATGGGATGCAGGTGGTGGGGAGGGCAGCTCTTGGTCAAGTGGCAGGTGCCTGTGATGGGGAATACTTGTCTGTAGCAGAGTAAGGCTGAAAATGTGGGGAAGCCAGAGAAGGGAGAAGGTGAAAAATGAAAGAATAAAAGGTAAAGACTTGGTCCAGGCTGAGAAAGACAGGAGTCATTGGTCAGCAGCATGAGTAGCAGCTGCATCAGTCCCACGCTCTGCAGAGGGCAGGGGCTGCTGTGAGTGACAGCACACTGATCATGTGGGTATCGCCTCTTCTTCAGATAGACATGGCATGACAAACAGGGGAAGTTCAGATTAGATATAAAGAGGAAGCTCTTTACTTGAGGGTGCTGAGGCGCTGGCACAGGGTGCCCAGAGAAGCTGCTGGCTGCCCCATCCCTGGCAGTGTTCAAGGCCAGGTTGGACACAGGGCTTGGGAGGCAAGCTGCTTAGTGAAAGGGGTCCCTGTCCCGGCAGGGGTTGGAGCTGGAGGGAGCTTTAGGTCCCTTCCAACCCAAACCAGGCTGGAAGTCTGTGATTTTATGACTCATGGCACCAGCAGCTGAAATAGCTTCTCCATGCAGCTGCTGGCCTCCAGTACTGTGGATCACCCTGAATTATGTGGCAAAGCCAAGCACAGACAAGTACTATCACAGCCCCAACAACCAACAACCTGATATTGCTATAGTGAGGAAAAGCTGCTCTTTACAAATTAAAAAGGTCTGCTGTCAAAACGTTAGGTCATGAAAGGGCGAGAGGGTTTTCACAATGGGGCTCACAGGACTTTTCATGTAGTGCCCTGGGAGAATGGAAACAGCAATGCCAAAACAAGGGCCTGCTCCTCTCCCCTAGCTCCTGACATTTTTTGACTTAGTGTAAGTCAGCTTCACTCCCAAGTTTCTGTTAGTAACTCAGGAAGCTGCCAGAATCTTCTACCACTCGAAAATGAAATGTGTAATATTAAAGAGGAGAAGATAAACACATTTTACTATCCTCTGCCCATGGCAGGGGGTCAGAACTGGATGAACTTTCAATTCTTTTCCAACCCAAACCAGTCTGTTACTCTATGGTCCTAGGTTTTTGTTTAAGGAACTTGTTAGTTAAAGCCCATCTAAAAGGCATTTTTTTGTCTTGGTTCAGAAAAGTGCCTATTTAAAAATGCATTTCATTCCCTAGTCCAGCAAAAAAATAGCCTGTCCCCAAATCCTCCTGCCACATAACCCCATTTTAACCACAGAAAATGACCCCCAACATCAGATTCATGGGGAAATCCTGCAGAAACCCACCTAAAAGCCCTGGAAGCTGCTGTTTTGCCACACTCTGTTTGCAAACCACAATAAATCCCTAGGTTTTGAGCTGCTTCAGCCTAGTCCAGGTAAGGAGCATGTCGAGCCCTGTGCTGTGTGTGGGTGCCTTCCCTTCTGACAGTGTCCCCTTCTGTCGGAGCCATGTGCCAGTTTGCGTCCTACTGATGCTCTGATTCGTTTCTGTTCCTACTCACCTCTCTAGAGTTCTCCAGCTCTTCACATCTCGTGTTGAATTACTTCTCGAGAACCTCCTCCCCACTGTGCTTGTCTAACTCTCTCTTTTTTCTTTTGCTTTTCTTTCCTTGTGACTCGTCTCTCCCCTTCCTGTTGCTTCTCCTTCTGTTCCTGTACCTGCCTGCCTTTTTGTCCGGTGTTTCCCTTTTTTATTTTCTGCTTTGCTTTGTTCCAATTTTTATGTAGGGGCAGTTTTTCAGTTACGGGAGCCCCTTGCTGTCGACATCTGGTGCTAGTACCCATGCCGGGGTCGGGAGGGCAGCTCCCACACACTCCACTCGCCCGGCCAGTATCACAAACTCCTCTCCGCACTTCACCACTTTCCAACCTGTCCTGCCCACCTTCCCGGGACGCCCGGCTTGTCCGAGCACAACGCGCTGCTGCGGGGGGCCCAGCAGCCGCCGGTGGTGGCCCGCATCGGCTCCGACCCCTACCTGGGCCACCGCCGACACAGCCCCTACCATGCGGTGCCGGAGGACACGCTCACCTTCGAGGAGGCGCGGCCACCAACTCGGGACGGTCCTCAAGGACTCTACGTCTCCTCCTTGACCTCCCAATCTCACCCAAATCCTAGGGTGCCCAACGGTTTTAGTGGGTCTCAACACGGGCCCCGGGACTGGCACCAGAGGACGGACCACCCAAAAAAGCCGATGAGGATGACTGGTGCTAGCGGAGTGGCAAAACCCTTCAAAGTGTGCGTGCTTAAAATCGATGGGTTTTATCATAGCTGTGCGCTCCGATGCGCGCAGTGCCCGGGGCTGGGAGGGTACCACGGGGCAGCCCCTGATTGCAAGAACCGCCCGCCCCCAGGTCTGCAGACGCTCCTGCAGCCTCTCTCTTCAATTTTTCTTTTCTTTTTTTTTGTTTGTTTCTTTTTGTTTTTCACTAGACAAATGGAGGCAGAAGGCTCCCTCCTTAGGGGGAAGGCAGCGTGTGGAGTGCATCTCTCTCCCCCTGTCGCCTCCCTACTGCCTTGTTTGAGTTCAGAGACATCTCACCCAGATGCCAAGTCTAACACGAGTGAGAAGCCAAGAGAAGAGCGGTCCTCACCTTCCACATCAGAAAGAACAGCACAGTCGACCTTTCTTCTAGATTTGGCACTGGTTTTTGTTTGGGCTGTTTCTACTTGATTTCACATTCTGTTTTTGCCCCTGGTCAGGGTGGAGTCTGGGAGTTGCAAATGGACACAACACATGAACAAAGCTCGATCGCGGTTTATCCCGCTCACCGCTAAGATGGAAGAGATCTACCCATGTGGGAGAGGAGAAACACAGACCAGAAACAAGGACAGTCCACTGGGACTTGATGTTCAGCCACAGCAATCCTTGTCGGCAGAGCCAGTGCCATGCTCCAGAGCTGCCTGAGCATTGAGGCAGCTGGGGACTCTGCTTCACTCACCACGTGCTTCACACTGACACATGATAAAGCCACAAGAGAGCTCTTTGTACTTCACTCACCATGTTTGTCTCCTGTTGACCGCAACACGCCCTCACTGTTTTGTCTTGCACATTTAGCAAAAAAAAACAACAAAAAAACAACTAAAAAATAGACAAACCCAGACAAAAAAAGGAGGAAAAAAGGTTAAGGATGAGAAAGAGAAAATGTTTTCCTTTTATATCAAGCTATTAGATAGAACTTTAACTTTTCTTTTCTGTACTCAAAAATGCACACAATGAAAAGTTAAAGTTCTATCTGCATATAAAACCAATAACATTTTCTTCTTCCTCCCTAACCTGTTTTCCTTTTTTTTTTGTCTGGGTTTGTCTATTTTTTAGTTGTTTTTTTGTTGTTTTTTTTTTTGCTAAATCAAGCTTATATTGTAAACAAGACAAAACAGTGAGGGCGTGTTGCGGTCAACAGGAGAGAGGGACGGAAAGAGAAGTCTCAGCAGCAAGGAAACAGTCCTTACAAAGTAGCTCTGTGGCTTTATCATGTGTCAGTGTGAAGGACCCAACGTGGTGAGTGAAGTAAAAGAGATCCACACGGCAGCGGTGTCGGAGCAGAGTCCCAGCTGCCTCAATGCTCAGGCAGCTCTGGAGCATGGCACTGGCTCTGCCGACAAGGATTGCTGTGGCTGAACATCAAGTCCCAGTGGACTGTCCTTTGTTCTGGTCTGTGTTTCTCCTCTCCCAGTTTCGTGGGTAGATCTCTTCCATCTTAGCGGTGAGCGGGATAAACCGCGGATACGAGCTTTGTTCATGTGTTGTGTCCATTTGCAACTCCCGACTCCCACCCTGACCAGGGGCAAAAACAGAATGTGAAATCAAGTCAGAAACAGCCCAAACAAAAACCAGTGCCAATCTCGGGAAGGGTCGACTGTCTGCTCTTCTGATGTGGAAGGTGAGGACCGCTCTTCTCTTGGCTTCTCACTCGTGTTGCAGACTTGGCATCTGGTGCGTGTCTCTGAACTAGACAAGGCAGTAGGGAGGCGACAGGGGGAGAGAGATGCACTCCACACGCTGCCTTCCCCCTAAGGAGGGAGCCTTCTGCCTCCATTTGTCTAGTGAAAAACAAAAAGAAAACAAACAAAAAAAAAGAAAAACTAAAGAAAAATTGAAGAGAGAGGCTGCAGGAGCGTCTCCAGACCTGGGGGCAGAGCAGTTCTTGCAATAGGGGCTACCCCGTGGGTACCCTCCAGCCCCGGGCACTGCGCGCATCGGAGCGCACAGCCTTCCAGATGATAAAACTCATCGATTTTAAGCACGCACACTTTGAAGGGTTTTGCCACTCCGCTAGCACCAGTCATCCTCATCGGCTTCGTGGTAGTAGCTACGTCCTCTGGTGCCAGTCCCGGGGCCCGTGTTGAGACCCAGCGTGTAATGGTAACCGTTGGGCACCCTGCGGATTTGGTGAGATTGGGAGGTCAAGGAGGAGACGTAAGAAGTCCTTGAGGACCGTCCCGAGTTGGTGGCCACGGCCTCCTCGAAGGTGAGCGTGTCCTCCGGCACCGCATGGTAGGGGCTGTCGGCGTCGTCGCGGTGGCCCAGGTAGGGGTCGGAGCCGATGCGGGCCACCACCGGCGGCTGCTGGTCCCCCCGCAGCAGCGCGTTGTGCTCGGACAAGCCGCGGCTCAGGCGTCCCGGGGAGAAGGTGGGCAGGACAGGTTGGAAAGTGGTGAAGTGCACGGGCGAGGAGTTAGCGGTCTTGTAAGTGATGCTGGGGCGTGGGGTGAGTGGAGTCTGTGGGAGCTGCCTCCGACCCCGGCATGGGGTACTAGCACCAGATGTCGACAGCAAGGGGCTCCCATTAACTGAACCACTGCCCTACATAAAAATTGGAACAAAGCAAAGCAGAAAATAAAAAAGGGAAACACCGGACAAACACAAAGGCAGGCAGGTACAGAACAGAAGGAGAAGCAACAGAAGGGAGAGACGAGTCACAAGAGGAAAGAAAAGCAAAAGAAAAAAGAGAGAGTTTAGACAAGCACAGTCAGGGGGAGGAGGTTCTCGAGAAGTAATTCAACACGAGATGTAAAGAGCTGGAGAACTCTGAGAGAGGTGAGTAGGAACAGAAACGATCAGAGCATCAGTAGGACGCAAACTGGCACATGGCTCCGACAGAAGGGGACACTGTCCAGAGGGAAGGCACCCACACCACACACGGGCTCGACATGCTCCTTACCTGGACTAGGCTGAAGCAGCTCAAAACCTAGGGATTTATTGTGGTTTGCAAACAGAGTGTGGCAAAACAGCACTTTTGGCTTTTGGGTGGATTTCTGCAGGATTTCCCCCATGGATGCTGATGTTGGGGGTCATTTCTGTGGTTAAAATGGGGTTATGTGGCAGGAGGATTTGGGGACAGGCTATTTTTTTGCTGGCTTGGGAATGAAATGCATTTCGATTAAATAGGCACTTTCTGAACCAAGAACAAAATGCCTTTTAGATGGGCTTTAACTAACAAGTTCCTTAAACAAAAACCTAGAATCGTCATAGAGTAACAGACTGGTTTGGGTTGGAAAAGAATTGAAAGTTCATCCAGTTCTAACCCCCTGCCATGGGCAGAGATAGTAAAATGTGTTTATCTTCTCCTCTTTAATATTACACATTTGATTTTCGAGTGGTAGAAGATTCTGGCAGCTTCCTGAGTTACTAACAGGGAAACTTGGGAGTGAACTAAGCTACACTAAGTCAAAAAATGTCAGGACTGGGGAGGAGCAGGCCCTTGTTTTGGCATTGCTGTTTCCATTCTCCCAGGGCACTACATGAAAAGTCCTGTGAGCCCATCTGAAAACCCTCTCAGCCTTTCATGACCTAACGTTTTGACAGCAGACCTTTAATTTGTAAAGAGCAGCTTTTCCTCACTATAGCAATATCAGGTTGTTGGTTGTTGGGCTGTCAATCAGTGCTTGTTCTGCTCTGCTTGGCTTTGCCAGCATAGATTTCAGGGTGATCCCAGCAGTACTGGAGGCTCCCAGCCCAGCAGCTGCATGGAGAAGCTATTTGAGCTGCTGGTGCCATGAGTCATAGAATCACAGACTTCCAGCCTGGTTTGGGTTGGAAGGGACCTTAAAGCTCCTCCAGCTCCAACCCCTGCCACGGACAGGGACCCCTTCCACTAGAGCAGCTTGCTCCAAGCCCCTGTGTCCAACCTGGCCTTGAACACTGCCAGGGATGGGGCAGCCACAGCTTCTCTGGGCACCCTGTGCCAGCGCCTCAGCACCCTCAGAGTAAAGAGCTTCCTCTTTATATCTAACCTGAACTTCCCCTGTTTGTCATGCCATGTCTATCTGAAGAAGAGGCGATACCCACATGATCAGAGCAGTGTGCTGTCACTCACAGTAGCCCTGCCCTCTGCAGACATCAGGGACTGATGCAGCTGCTACTCATGCTGCTGGACCAATGACTCCTGTCTTTCTCAGCCTGGAAACCAAGTCTTTACCTTTTTATTCTTTCATTTTCACCTTCTCCCTTCTCTGGCTTCCCCACGTTTCAGCCTTACTCTGCTACAGACAAGTATTCCCATCACAGGCACCTGCCACTTGACCAAGCTGCCTCCCACCACCTGCATCCCATGGTGATTGAGATGAAGGTGGCCACCACCCAGTGACCTGCAACCTTCCAACACCCAGGGGAAGATGATCAGTTTTTTCTGAAGGTTGAGCACCTCAAAATTGCAATTTGTATGTGAAAAAAAACCAAACAACAAAAAAAAGCAGAACTAAGAGATAAATCTGTATTTCTTTTTGTAAGGTTTCCAAGCTTCTTTTATCCAGCACCATTGTAAAAAATACAGTAAGATCTATATTCAAAGTGTCTAAGAAGATCCTTCCTGCTAAAACATTTTGAAATTCCAAGTAGATTCATCTCATTTTTAAAAATGCTTTTCCCAGATTCATCCTAAAATGGGATTTCTATTGAACAATTTATCTGTATTGAAAAGGAAACCTGTCTTGAAAAGTGAAATAATTAATAGAATATGATAACATTTCTATGTGTCAAACTCAAGCATTGTGTGTTGACCCCAAAATGATGAAAAGTTCATGGCTTGGTTCCCTTATCTCCTTCTTTTGTACTGAAAAAACCTCTGAAGAGCTTCTCTTTGAACATGCCCTGATTTTTGACTTGGCTGTTGCTGGAATGGAGCCACCTTGTTGGCAGCGTGA